>NC_084502.1:27639531-27829531 GCF_024500385.1 Phyllopteryx taeniolatus | reverse complement strand
TGAAGTTGTACATCAAGCAAGAATGGGAAATTATTCCACCTACAAAGCTTCAACAATTAGTGTCCTCAGTTCCCAAACGCTTACTGAGTGTTGTTAAAAGAAAAGCTGACGTAACAAAGTGGTAAACATGCCGTCCCAGCTTTTTTGGAACGTGTTGCAGGCATGAAATTCAAAAATTGTGAAAATTTGCTCATGTTCTAGGGGAGGCTGAGGCGGCCGACCGCAGCTGTGGCCGTAAGGTGGTCGGTGCCTGTCGAGGGGCCAATCCCAGAACCCGTTGGTGGATACCAACGGTGAGGGATGCCATCAAGCTGAAGGAGGAGTCCTATTAGACCTTTTTGTCCTGTGGGACTCTTGAGGCAGCTGATGGGTACCGGCTGGCCAAGTGGAATGCAGCTTTGGTGGTCGTTGAAGTGGGAGGAGTTCGGTGAGGCCACGGAGAACGACTTCCGGACGGCTTCGAGGAAATTCTGGTCCACCATCCGGCGTCTCAGGAGGGGGAAGCGGTACACCATCAACACTGGGGATGGGGCGCTGCTGACCTCGACTCAGGATGTTGTGAGTGAGTGGGGAGAATACTTCGAAGACCTCCTCAATTCTACCGACACGGCTTCCCATGAGGTAGCAGAGTTTGGGGTCTCTGAGGCGGGCTCTCCTATCTCTGGGGTTGAGGTCATCGAGGTGGTTAAAAAGCTCCTCGGTGGCAAGGCCCCGGGGGTGGATGAGATTCACCAGAGTTCCTCAAGGCTCTGAATGATGTAGGGCTGTCCTGGTTGACACGCCTCTGCAACATTGCGTGGACATTGGGGACAGTGCTCTAGACTGGCAGACTGGGGTGGTGGTCCCACTTTTAAAGAAGGGGGACCAACTACAGGGGGATCACACTCCTCAGCCTCCCTTGTAAGGTCTAATCAGGGGTGCTGGAGAGGAGGGTCCGTCGGGAAGTCGAATCTCAGATTCAGGAGGAGCAGTGTGGTTTTCATCCTGGCCGTGGAACAGTGGACCAGCTCTACACCCACAGTAGGGTCCTCGAGGGTGCATAGGAGTTCGCCCAACCAGTATACATGTGTTTTGTGGACTTGGAGAAGGCGTTCGACCGAGTCCTTCAGGGAGTCCTGTGGAGGGTGTTTCGGGAGTAGGGGGGTACCGAATCTCTGTACAACCAGTGTCAGAGTTTGGTCCGCATTTCCGGCAGTAAGTCCGACTTGTTTCCGGCAAGGGTTTAGACTTTAGCCTTTAGTCACAGATTCGATTCTGTTCATTACTTTTATGGACAGAATTTCTAGGCATAGCCAAGGCATAGAGAGGGTCGGGTTTGGTCGCCTCAGTATTGCATCTCTGCTTTTATAAGATGATGTGGTTCTGTTGGCTTCATCAAGCCG
This sequence comes from Phyllopteryx taeniolatus, assembly GCF_024500385.1. Classification (NCBI taxonomy): domain Eukaryota; kingdom Metazoa; phylum Chordata; class Actinopteri; order Syngnathiformes; family Syngnathidae; genus Phyllopteryx; species Phyllopteryx taeniolatus. Next base: position 27,828,149 of record NC_084502.1, on the reverse strand, counting down.
TGATCTCCAACTCTCACTGGAACGCTTGGCACCCAAGTGTGAAGCGGGTAGGATGAAAATCAGCTCCTCCAAATCTGAGACCATGGTCCTCAGTCGGAAAAGGGTGGAGTGGCCTCTCCAGGTCGGGGATGAGATCCTGCCCCAAGTGGAGGAGTTCAAGTATCTTGTGGTTCACGGGTGAGGGAAGAATGGAACGAGCGATCAACAGGCGGATCTGTGCAGCGTCTGAAGTGATGCAGACTTTTTATCGGTCCGTTGTGGTAAAGAAGGAGCTAAGCAAAGCAAAGCTCTCAATTTACCGGTCAATCTATGTTCCTACCCCTCACCTATGGTCACGTGGGTCGTGACTGAAAAAACAAGATCCCGGATACAAGCGGTCGAAACGAGTTTCCTCCATAGGGTGTCCGGGCGCTCCCTTAGAGATAGAGTGAGAAGCTCGGTCATCCGGAAGGGACTCAGAGTAGAGCCCCTACTCCTCCACATTGAGAGGAGCCAGATGAGTCGTCTCGGGCATGTGATTAGAATGCCTCCTGGGTGCCTCCCTGGTGAGGTGTTCCGGGCACGTCCCACTGGGAGGAGACGCCAGGGACGACCAAGGACACGCTGGAGAGACTATGTCTCCCGGCTGGCCTCGGAACGCCTCGGGATCCCCCCAGAAGAGCTGGATGAAGTGGCTGAGGAGAAGGAAGTCTGGGCGTCCCTCCTAAAGCTACTGCCCCTGCGGCCCGACCTCGGATAAGTGGAAGAAAATGGATGGATGGACGGAGAAAATTTGCAAAACAAACTATCAGTCTGAACATCAAATAGCTTATGTTTCCAATGTGTTCAATTAAACATAGGTTGAACAGGATTTGTAAATCATTACATTACGTTTATGTCTTACACAACATCCCAACTTCATTGGAATTGGGGTTTATAGAGCGGATAGAACATCTGAACTTTATTTGGGGTTAATTTAACATGAGTTAGAATGTGATTGGTTAATTCTGAACAGCCACATCCCCAGTTTTAAGAGCGTGTGTGTGTGTGTGTGTATGATCATTATTAATTCTTAACTCCTCCAAATGATGTATGTGGCAGAGTTGCAGATGGCTGTTATATTGCGTTTTGATATAGTCTTGACAGTTTATATAATTGTGATGTGATAGTGGTGGTATTAAAAGTTGGATACAAGTCAGATTAGTCCCCACTAAAGGTCCTGGTGCCAAATGTACACCCGCCACAGCAATATGAACACTGTCAGAACCTGTGGCTGGTCGAATAGAGAAGAGGATGCCACTCTCTGGAACAATCGGGCGCCACATGAATTCTGCTGTCTGATTACGCGTGTTCCGAAGGGTAACTGAGCTTCGGTAGCCTGATGAGGCAAGTAGGTTTGCGTTGGGAACAAGTATCAGCAGGGAGGTGGACAATTCCAGGTAATTTCGGACAACCTGGGCCTTGACCAGAATCTGTCCAGGATGTTGTTGATTCACTGTGTAAGACACAGGTCTGGAGATCAAAAAATATATTTAAACAAGACTGATGTGGTTAGAAATAAAGTAGATGCAGTGCAACTTCCTATTCTAACCTGTAGAAGTGACCCAGCTTGTTGCTTTGAAACGTCAGGGTTACTGCATTGTGGGAAACAGGTGGAAGCACGTGAGAAAGGGGAGATGAGCCCTGCAGCTCAGAGCAGTCCACCTCAAACTGGACCCACACAAACATTGGCAGGGGATTGATCAGCTCCACCTTCTGCTCACACACTGACTGTAAACACACCTCACCAAAGTCCACAAATATTGGGCCTTGTGGGAAATAAGACACATTTAAAATTTTTAGAGGAATACAAATTCCAAATATTGAACTATGCATGGAAATATCTGTATATTGAAAAACTGACCTATGATAACCTGGTAAAGCTCCTGAGGTGTCAAAGTCCTGTCACAGTCTGCTATCTCCTGGCTTGTCGCTGGAACTGCATGTGAATCCACTGAGCTCTAGATAAAAATAATAATAATAATAGGGCGGCACAGTGAACGACTGGTTAGCACATCTGCCTCACAGTTCTGAGGACCGGGGTTCAAATCCCGGCCCCGCCTATGTGGAGTTTGCATGTTCTCCCCGTGCCTGCGTGGGTTTTCTCCGGGCATTCCAGTTTCCTCCCACATCCCAAAAAAATGCATGGTGGGTTGATTGAAGACTCTAAATTGCCCGTAAGTGTAATTGTGTGCGCGAATGGTTGTTTGTTGATATGTGCCCTGCGATTGGCTGGCAGTCATACAGGGACCGAACAGCTCGTATTAAAGGGGTCCGGTACCCCATACTCCCAGATAACCCTTCACAGGACTCCCAGAGTGACATATTAAAATACCGTGCCCAAACCAGGTTGTTTTCTTTTTTTTTTTTTAAACAATACAGTGTTGATTTCATCCAATTCATTTCTGAAATTTTTGTCATGGTGGCCGGAGACGGCACCGTACTGGCCTGTAATGTCCGATCCGTAACAATCAGTTTTACGGCCATAACGAGTCAGCGTTCAGTGATTTCCGTAACAAAAATACAGTGATTTCCTTAACAAAATACGGATGTTCTGCAACATTTGGTAGCTCTGGTACGGTACGTATACAGTAGACAAACACTCATTCAGACTCACACCAGTCTTCACGTAATCTGTGAAGCATGTGTTTCGAATGTGGGTGAAAGGCTGAGAAACAACGTACAAACACGGGGAGAGAACATTCAAACTCCACACAGAGCTTGCCGGTCAAACCCAGATCTCCAAACTGTGAGGCAGATGTGGTAACCGCTACACGGTTGCAGCTCAAAATGCTATTCAGGTATAGGTTAAATGCAAACAACAAATGTCACTGTGGATGTGACGAATTAAGTACTTTTTAAAGGTCCCATGCCATCAAAATCCAAATTTTTCTACTGTTTTATGCACAACGTAGGTCAAAATGAGTCTGTGACATGGTTTAAGGTTGACATATATACAGTTTTTCGATTAAATGCAAAAGGCAATAAACGGCAAAAGGCTTGCAAAACAACCAGATCAGATTTCCATGTGTTTGTGATGTAGATAGTTACTAATTATTTGTGTACCTGGCCACTTTGTGGTTGGTGCACACCTACTCAACTTCGCTGAACGGCAACACAGCATTTCCGGGTTTTAAGTGAGCGAGTCCCAGTCGCCTCCAAGCCATACAAATACAGTCTAAAGTATATGTACATATGTTGTGTTTTACAACAACACTTAACTATATTTATAATTTATAATGTAACTGTGGATGAAATAGCATTGTTGACACAATGCGCAACAGTGATGATTGTCGCACGCCAGTTATGTTCAAGTAAATGGGAGTGCAGGACCAGCCTCTCAAAAATTCCTCCTCTCTTTTATTTTCACCCACATCCACTTCCAGCTCGGGTTACCTATTAGTGGGCCAACATTCCAACACTTGGTGAATTCTGCTTCAAAATAATAGTAAGACCCCACATAGAAGAATCCAAACACACATTGCTATGAACAGTTGGCCACATGCCACGATGATTTTGCTATGGCCCAACCAGAGCAAAGCTGTTTCCTACATCCATCCATCCATCTATCCATTCACTGAGCCGCTTATCCTCACAAGGGTTGCGGGACTGCTGGAGCCTATCCCAGCTATCATCGGGCAGGAGGAGGGGTACACCCTGAACTGGTTGCCAGCCAATCGCAGGGCACATATAAATAAACAACCATTCGCACTCACATTCACACCTTCGGTCAATTTAGAGTCTTCAATCAACATGCATGTTTTTGGGATGTGGGAGATAACCGGAGTGCCCGGAGAAAACACACGCAGGCACGGGTAGAACATGCAAACTCCACACAGGCGGGGCCGGGAATTGAACCCTGGTCCTCAGAACTGTGCGGCAGACTGTCTAAACAGTCTTTCACCGTGCTGCCCTGTTTTCTATATTTAAGTTAAAAATATTAGCGATCCAAACAGAGCAAAGCTAATTCACATATCAAATATTGTGAAAAATCTGATCATTTCAACTGCCAGGGATTTTGGACCAACTAGAATAGCTTGGAAGAGGGCATCCTGGCCATTATCATCCTAAATTATCTTGCAAACCAGATAAAATGACATCAAAAGATTATGTATGAATTTTTTTAAAGACTTGATGGCATGGGACCTTCAATTTTTGTCATATAAAATACACTGTCGAACTGATTGACTGTTCTGTGCATCGTGCAGCTGACCCGCCTGGCGCTGGGGGTCTTGCCCTTGCGCTGGCCACAGGAAGCATACTTCAACCCGCTATTTGACTTCTGATTGGGCTTCAGGTCACCAAGGAGAATCTTAGGTGGTACAACGCGTTGAGCGGATATAATCCCAAAATTGTCCCCTTGTTCTTCTAGTCTAGTAACCAAACATTAAGAGAGATTACTTTTCAACACATATTCTTACATTTTTGACCATTGGGCCAGGAGTAAGTATGTTTTTAGATTTTTACTTTGTCTTGATCTTCTGCAGGCGTGTTTGTCTGAGTTGCCTGATGAAGTCGGTGTAACTCTGTCTATGTAGTCGTCTTTGTTCTGCTTCCTTCCAAGTGAGGCCATATTCAGGATCCACATAACTGTATCGGTGTACTCCGGTGAAGATGGTCCTGCGTAGAGTAAAAGATGACAACATGCCCTGTTCTTGTCATCTTTTTTTTGGAATGTGTGTACAGTATTTCCTTTTAAACCTTACCTAAACTGTGTATGTGGTGAGGCTGGTCGGATGCTCGTGGCTCGGTCATTTGGCATAGCCAGAAATTCCTCACCACCTGAACTTTGACCACTCTTCCTGTGTTGCATGTGGAACGTTGTCTTACGAGCGCTGACCACGGCAGCACGCACCATCCCGTAGCAGCAGGCCAATTCTTTATATGGAACGTGAGGACGTAAACCAGTAGGATTGCTTACTACTGGTGTAATACCTTAAAAACAATAAAATAAATAAATAAATAAAAATAGTTTATATATTAAAAAACATATGTTTTAATTAACGATTCGGGTGAATATGGTGAAATTATGAAAACAATCCGTAGACTTTATGATGGGCTGAACTGAAAAAAAAATCTAATTTGTGCCAAGTGCCAAAATTTGCAAAGAGAAGGATAAAAAGTGTAAACATTTGATTTGACACTGATATATACTGCAAGGAAAACAGAAAATCCAAACTGACATGTTCGGATGCTTAAAATGAAAATTAAATTCACTTTGCTCTCATAGATTCAGAACAAAGTACAAGTCTGAATAACACATCTATTTTGTTAAGAAGAATGGTTGGTTCCAGGGACCCTTACAAGGACGACATTTTTTCAAGGACCCCCTCATAATTCTAATGCCAACAAAGCATAATTACCCATAAATGTACTCCTAAATGCCTTATTATTTATCATTTTAACTTAAATATTCATGACCTGTGCTGACCTGTACACCTCTTCCACTAGCAACATGCCTGCTAACTGTTGGGAGCTAGTTTACAAAAGCACAGTCAGTGTTGCCAACTTAATGATTTTTTACTATATTTAGCGACCCCTACAAGCAACTTTTTTTTTAAAGAAGTAAACAAGCTACTTTAATTCCTGTTAACAAACAGAGCGGAATCATTTTCACACTGTTTTGCGTATGACAAGATAGCGAGCCTGGTTGAAGGCAAGCACAGAATCCATTGAGTCGAACATTGCCCAACACATGGTTCCCAGTTATTTATTGCAAAATGAGAGCTTTATCCACAGGTTAGAGACTTGTGACCGAAGGTATGTGCTTCCAAGCCAAAAATATTTTGCTGAGGTCGACTTGCCCCACCTGTACAACTCTACATGAGAAAAGAGCATGAGAGAGAACTAGAAATGCTGCGTGCATGCAGGGATTTCAGATTTATGCGCAATGTCACAATCATATATGAGATTTTAAGCAGCCAGGCATGGTGGGCGACTGGGTAGTACATCTGCCTCACAGTTCTGAGGACCGGGTTTCAAATCCGCCCTCGCCTGTGTGGCTTTTCTCTGGGTACTCCGGTTTCCTCCCACATTCCAAAGAAAACCATGAATGGTAGGTTAATTGGCGACTCTAATTGTCCATAGCTGTGGATGTGAGTGTGAATTGTTTGTCTCTATGTCCCCACGCCGGTCCCTATGTATAGGTATGCACTTTTTTTTAAATGATGACCATTGTAACAATCTATTTTCAGCCATGGGTGGTGTACAGGCAGCGTGGTTTCAGTTCACACTCAGTGATGGTGCCAATGCGAGTGTGAATGGTTGTCTATCTCAATATGTGATTGACTGGCGAAGTCAAGGTGTAGTCCGCCTTTCACAGAAAATCACAGATGTTAAGCTCCTCCCCGCAACCCTGAAGGGAATAAGTTGTGTAGAAAAGGCTGGCTGGGTGGATAATATTTTATGTATGACCCCTCAAGTTAGGAGTCGCGGTCCACAGGTTGAGAACCACTGTCCTAGATCATAGCCATAGCAAATCTTTCGGGGCTGGCGAAGGCCTGGACTGAATGCTTTTGTTCACTTTTTCAACGTGAGCACTTGAGGAGTTAGTAATATTTACCAGGATTTAATTTTGGAGAAGGAGGTGTCATCTCAATTTTGCAGATGGCTGTTAAGTGTAGTGAGATTGTGTAGAAGCTGCCAAGCCTTAGCTCGGCGTCATCGTCACTGGTGCCGTTAGCCCTCTGGCGAGCGACGTATCCTAAAACATCAAGTTTCTGGCACATTTGGAATTTGCCCTGCTGCCGTGCATTGAAATACAAAACTATGTCCTGAGGAAACAACAGACAGAACACTATTGTCCCACTGCATTGCACTACTATGTGCAGTGTACCAGTGATTCCCAACCACTGTGTCATGGCACATAAGTGTGCTGCCGTGACAGAGCATCAGATGTGATTATTAAATTCAATAAATTGATCTGCAAATTCTATATTTTTTTTACAAATACAGTACATCTTTGGTCATATATTTGTGTAAGTGATGTACAGTAACATAGCACAATTAAATGTTCTTCCACTAGATGGAAAAGACACATTATCAACTTGTCTATCCATCCGTTGAGATTCATACAACAGAAGGCATGGGGCCCAGATTTCACACTGAAACGACATCATCATTATTTCATTATATACATTTGGTGTTGTGCCATGAGATTTTTCTACAGTTAAATATGAGCCTTGGCACAATAGACCTTTTCACCGTGACATCACACATACTTCCGTGCGGCAAAGCTCAAGGAAACTCTGATTGCACCATGAGTAAACAAACCCTTCCATGTAATTTGACCAAGGTCGAGTGATTGAGAAAACATGGTAAATCGCTTGAATCAGTTCAGATCAGTGGTAGTCACTCAAGAAGCTGCCACTTGGAAGTACCATGGTTGCCTATCATGAAAAGGTCTTTAAAGGTTGGGAAACCCTGATGTAAACAAAAAGCGGTGGTCTCACCTGACACTGTCCAGGAGTGATAGTGCCGGAGGAGGGCTGAGCGCCAAAATGCGCCAACTTACGGAAGCGAAAGTTGATAGGAAGATGTGGGCTGAGATTCTGTAGCACGCAGAGCTGTTCCCCACGCTGGCCCACCTCACAGGTGGAAAAGTCGAATCTATCTGAGGGACTTGGAAGCAGAGCCACAGGCAACCCAGTGCCTGTCACTGCCAACTCGACAGTGCTGTTACCTGGCAAGAGACAAGTTAAAAGAATATTATTGAATAGGTATTTCACTAAACCTAACTGTCCACCCACAAAAGCAAAGGTAAAAGGCTAGAGCCGAGATTCGAAACCGAATGTCAAAACTTTGATGCAGACGTGCCAACTAGGGCTGCACGATATAGGAACAAAGTGACATTGCAATTTTTATATATATTTCCATGTGAAATAATACAGGATCAGTGTTGGGAAAGTTCATTTTCTGCGCCAACTCGTTCAAAGTTCAATTCATCGTTCCAAAATTAAATTAGTGCGGTTCATAGTTCATAATTCAAAATTTTGAACTAAGTTCAAACCAGTTCATAGTTCTTTTTTTTTCACTATGTTGCTGATTGGCTATTACTCTCAAAAATACTGTCATTTTTCCCCCCATTGTTGCTACCCATTCAGTCCACACTAGTATATGTATATACAGTGGGTATGGAAAGTATTCAGACCACCTTATATTTCTCACTTTTTTATATTGCAGCCATTTGCTAAAATCATTTAAGTTATTTTTTTCCATCATTAATGTACACGCAGCACCCCATATTGGCAGAAAAAAAACAGAATTGTTGAAATTTTTGCAGATTTATTTAAAAAGAAAAACTGAAATATCACACAGCCATAAGTATTCAGACCCTTTGCTCAGTATTTAGTAGAAGCACCCTTTTGAGCCAATACAGCCATGAGTCTTTTGGGGAATGATGCAACAATTTTTTCACACCTGGATTTGGGGATCATCTGCCATTCCTCCTTGCAGATCCTCTCCAGTTCTGCCAGGTTGGCTGGTGAACGTTGGTGGGCAGCCATTTTCAGGTCTTTCCAGAGATGCTCAATTGGGTTTAAGTCAGGGCTCTGGCTGGGCCATTAAAAAACAGTCACGGTGTTGTTCTGAAGCCACTCCTTTGGTATTTTAGCTGTGTGCTTAGGGTCATTGTCTTTTTTTGAAGGTGAACCTTCGGCCCAGTCTGAGGTTCTGAGCACTCTGGAGAAGGTTTTCGTCCACGATATCCCTATACTTGACCGCATTCATCTTTTCTTCGATTGCAACCAGTCGTCCTGTCCCTGCAGCTGAAAAAAAAAAAAAAACACAGCATGATGCTGCCACCACCACGCTTCACTATTGGGACTGTATTGGACAGGTGCCTGGTTTTCTCCACATATGCCACTTAGAATTAAGGCCAACAATTTCTATCTTGGTCTCATCAGACCAGAGAATCTTATTTCTCACTATCTTGGAGTCCTTCAGGTGTTTCTTAGCAAACTCCGTGCAGGCTTTCATGTGTCTTGCACTGAGGAGAGGCTTCCGTCGGGCCACTCTGCCATAAAGCACCGACTGTTGGAGGGCTGTAGTGATGGTTGACTTTCTAGAACTTTCTCCCATCTCCCGACTGCATCTCTGGAGCTCAGCCACAGTGATATTTGGGTTCTTCTTTACCTCTCTCACCAAGGCTCTTCTCCCCCAATTGCTCAGTTTGGCCGGGCGGCCAGCTCTAGGAAGAGTCTGGTCGTCCCAAACGTCTTCCATTTCAGGATTATGGTGGGCGCTGTGCTCTTAGGAACCTTAAGTGCAGTAGAATCTTTTTTGTAACCTTGGCCAGATCTGTGCCTTGCCACAATTCTGTCTCGGAGCTCTTCAGGCAGTTCCTTTGACCTCATGATTCTCATTTGCTCTGACATGCACTGTGAGCTGTAAGGTCTTATACAGACAGGTGTGTGGCTTTCCTAATCAAGTCCAATCAGTATAATCAAACACAGCTGGACGCCAAAGAAGGTATAGAACCATCTTAAGGATGATCAGAAGAAATGGACAGCACCCGAGTTAAATATATGAGTGTCACAGCAAAGGGTCTGAATACTTATGGCTGTGTGATATTTCAGTTTTTATTTTTTATTAATTCAGCAAAGATTTCAACAATTAAGTTTTTTTCTGTCAATATGGGGTCCTGTGTGTACATTAATGAGGAAAAAAATGAACAAATGATTTTAACAATTTTACATTGTTTTAACTTAAGCAGTCTGATACAAATAATAATTTTCCTAGTAATCTATTTTTACAATTATGTACTGTATTACAAAAGAACACATTCATTCCCATTTAGGCAGTGTCCCTGAATGCACCTCGCGCACTAATGCAGCTGCCTTGTGCCTGCCTAGTTTCATTCTGAAGAGTGAAATAGGAAATGCACCAGTATATTCTCTTAATATTTTGAGCATGTCCAAAAATGTCCCTCTGCTGGTCATTTTTAATATTGTTTAATAATTTACATTAACATTTAAAATCAATTTAATATTGTCAATTCACTGTATATTACAGTACAGCAACATTGCAGCAGACCCTTAACACTCAAACAAATTATCGTGCAGGCCTGGTGCCAACCACACTCCACTGTGACGTTTCAAAAATTGAGCCATAAAAATGCTAAACCAAATTTAAATAAATATTTATTTTAATAATTCAAAGATTGTTTTATCATTGGGGTAATATGAGGATGTGCATTTATACATGACAGCAAACACAACTAGAATGTGTCAAGCAAATTGTAGATCTGTATCCAACTATACACTTGCCTTCAATGTCTTCACTGTGAAATTAGGTAAAATATATAATATAGAAAAGTGTGTGTTTGTGAGTACCATTTCGGTGAGTGAAGCCATGCTTGCTTCTAACTAAGTCCAGGTGCAGAAAAAGGCAGTAGTCCTGCCGACTGGCTTGGCATCGAGGCTTGACTTGTAATCTGAGTGGGGAAAGTAGCAACTTCTGTGAGTACCAATACAGTGGTGCCTTGTGATATGAGTTTAGTTTAGTTTGCTTGCTTGATCATGCTCATAACTCAAAAGACTTGTATCTTAAATCATCTTTCCCCACTGAAATGAATGCAAATGCCATTATTCTGTTCCAGCCTCCTCCCCAAAAATACGACAAAAAATGTGTAATGTGTTTTTGAAAAGAAAAATAGCACACTACAATATAAAAACAAAGAATTAAAAATAATTCAAATAATTAAAGCGCTTTTTTCAAATTTTTTTCCTACAATTCAGCAAACATTGTGTGCTCCTTACGGTGTGAGCGCCATGTCCACCTGTGGCAATATAATAAAGACATACGATTGCACATGAAGGATTCGGTCACAGCTGCTCAGTAAGCCGCAGTTATATTAGTCGGTCTTCGCAGAAGATAAAGAATATAGGCCTGTTAGTATCGTTATATTCACTGGGTATATCGCTTGTGTTCAAATATCTGTTCCTAAAGGGTTGTACACCACAACACTGATGCTATTCATTAGCCCGTCTCAGAGGTTTTGTACTCTTTGCTAGCGTTAAAATAAATAGACATTAAAGACTATTTGTTTATTTTAAATAGACAGCATGTAATTCTGTTTTATATTTAGTTTGACATTAAACTACAACTTGGGGTGTCAATAAACAGCTTGAAACACCCTTTTTGAAGACTTGTTAACAAATTCTATCTGCGAAACTGCTGCTTGTTGTGAAGTGAGCTGAATTGAGTTGAAAATTTTTGCTCACAAGTCAAAGCAAAAAATCACCCCAATAAACGGTTTGTATCTCGAAAAATCTCTTAAATCGAGTCACTCGTATCTCAAGGCACAGCTGTATCCCGCTGGTGCTTTTAATGACCAACTTTAATATAATGAAGTACAGTAGAAGACAACATACTGAAAACTCTACAACTTATTAATGACTTTAACACTATTTTTCCGAACACACAATTGTAAGTTTACCTATGGAAAACTGGGCTGAAGCGTACTGCCACAGTAGTTTTTTTATATGGTCCCAATCGGCCTTGGTTTGGAATACACTCCACCACTGGACATGGGCAGCGGGGGCCTGGGCTGCACCGCTGCATTTTGCCTAGCAAAGCGACGTCTGTGGTCTTGTCAAGGTTTGCTCCCTACACATCATCATCATCATCATCATCATCTCAAATATTCCAATATTCACTCCAGTTATATTTGGAGATAACTTACAGTTTCGGTTCCAGCAGCAGAACCCTGAAGTAAGCAGACCCAGTCGCATGCTTGGGGCCCATTGTTTGTCAACACTACACGCTCCACACGGGACGTCCCAAAGTAGACAGGTCCGAAGAACAGACGGGACAGCGGGGCCCCCTGTAGAAAATAATCACAAGCATACTGTAGTTACATGATTATCAGAGACATTGAGTTACTGTATGTAGCACAGTGATGACAATAATTGGCTGCAGTACCTGTGTGTCCAAGACCTCAAGATGCTGTTCAACCACCTGAGCTCTGACACTGAGAACCACAGTGGAGTGACTCTGAAGCTTGACCCTGGTAAGTTAGCCATTACATGCACAAAGTGGAATTAGTAACTTTTCTCTGAAACACTAATTAGGGCTTCATCATCCATTTATTAAAGTCAGACAGGCTATTGATACATTTTGATATAGACAATTATGATGAGGATATTCTTAGCCTGGGTCAAAATCGACCTGGAACATTCTATGTTTGCATGGAAATTGAACAGTATGTAAGGGTTAAAAACATGATTCTGGCATGTGCGAGAGGTAGGTATCAATGCAGATATACTATTTTGTGCTAATATGGCTGATTGAAACTAACCCCATTGGCATACGAGTTTACGTGCTGATCAATGGATTTCAAAAGGAAAATTACATCTACTTGTAATTAGGATTTATCACCGATCTGCAAGTTTTAAAAAAACGATAACCGATCACCGATCCGATCACAAGATGGAGCAATGTGTCTATTTATATATTTGTATATACTTGTGTACTGTATACTGTATCCATCCATTTTCTGTACAGCTTATCCTCACAAGGGTTGCGGGCGTGCTGGAGTTGTCCCAGCTCAAATTGTTCTCTAGCATTTTAGACAAAAGTTAAAACATCAATGACCTCTAGGGGGCATTCAAGGATTGGCCACTGACATAAATTTAGGTCAAATCAACGTTACAACATGACAGAAATAATAGGCGCTAACTTTCTCACTGACCCAGCTATATGGATGGGTGTTGTCCAGAGTTTGCCCGTTTTACTTTTTTTTTTTTTTCCCCACGCTGCGGTTGTGTTTTGAAGCATTTAGATGACGTTCCCCACAACGTATTTCAGTTGTGCACAGACTGCAAATAACTTACGTGTTGTTTGTCTGAGACACCGCAAAATAGTCCCACACTGACGACGTGGTTTTTTAAAAAACTTTATTGGCCGTCAGATAGTTGCAGTACTGCGCCACAAGACACGTGACAAGGCTAAAAATAAACTAGGTTTTGGATTCATACGCGACGAAGACACGGAGTTAAATGTCTTGTGCGGAGCCGATCGATGACGTCATTGATCGGATCAGTGAATTATGACATGAAAGCCGATCAGCTGATCAGCATAAAATGCTAATTATCGGCCGATACCGATAACACCGATCAGATCGGCGTAAAGTCTACTTGTAATGTATACTTTCATGCTGAATAGATGAAAGAAGCTAAAGTTAACCGTTATGTGGGTTTGATGTCAAATATAATAAAAACAACCTTACAGGGCTTTTTCATCAACTTGTCTGGGTTTGTCAGCATGCAGTTCAACTGTCAGCCACCTGGTGCCACTAGCCGCTACGACTCCAGTGCAAGGTGAAAGTCGGACCAAAGAGTTTCCACTGTGCATCACCTGGAACACACCTTCAAACACGCACGCATATGAGATATAAATAAAACTATGCACATTCTCTCATAACCTACAGAGTCAAAATAAAATTTTCCAATTCTCTTGGCAGATCATTTTGCTTAATATTCCTAGTGTTATTACTTTTTGCTTGTTTATTTAACCCTCTCATTTGCACATATTCTTTTACCGTTTTTTTTTTTTGGGGGGGGGGGGGTTGTGGGAACTGCAACTCCCACTACACTGTCTGGCTTGCTACCCCCTGTCCTATCCTATCCTGTCAAGTCCCATCCTTTACCATTTGCTTCCTCATAGGGTGTAGCACTGCTTTCCCAGCCCACTAAAGATAGAATGGATAGATTTTGACTCCTTTGTAACATTAGTGTTGTCATACACAGTGGTGCCACCATTACTTATGAGTGTATTTCGCTCTGTGAGGACGCGTGTACCTCAAAAGACTTGCATTGTGTCTCAAATCAATTTATGAGTGGAAATGCCATTAATCCATTCGAGCCCCACAACAAAAAAAACATTGTTTGTAATGTGTTTTTAATTTCGAAAAATAGCACCCTAAAGTATTATACTTTATAGAAACATACTGTAATCATTTCATTAAATAGAATAAAAATAGTTAAACAGTTTGCATATCTTGATTTTAATTCTCTAATGCCCATTGACATTGTGCTCCTTCTGGTGGCCACTGGGAGCAATATAATACAGAGTTTCACAACAAAGTGACTAAGTAAGATGCAGCAATATTTGTCATTTTTCGCAGAGGATAAAGAATATATGTCTGTGAATATTGTTATATTGTCTGTCTACATGTATTTCTCCGCCATTCGTATTCAAATATTTCTTGTATAAAGGGTTATAACTACCGCAGCATTAATGCTAGTTTAGTTAGCCCATTAATTACATTTTGCATTGTGTGTTAGCAGAATTTTGTAAACTGTATGATTGGGTTAAATACACCACATTTACTTCTCACTGTTTTATGTCAGCTTGTAGCAAGCCCTTGGCCTCGTTGGAATAATTGTTCACGATCTGCTGCTTGTTATGAAATGTGCTCACGTTAGCGCTCCTTACTGAAGTTGAAGAATTTTCCCGCCGCATACCAGATGATCTCTCATGCCACACTAATGTGACACAGCACAGTGTCAGAGGATAACTGCTTCAGGGGCTCAGTACTTCAGCGATATGGAAAAGATGATGAACCTGAATTACCTGATGCTGATCCTCGATTGGTGATAGGAATAAGTCTTCTGATAATCTGACCGCTGGCAGGAAGAAAGCCAAAGTCTAATTCCGAGTCCATGGATAGGGAGCAAGCCCGGGGAGAACTACATGAACACATTCACAAAATGAAATGTCAACAAATACAAAATCTTCACACTCCGGCTTTGAAAATGACAAAAAAAGGGGTGTTTGTATATATATTTTGTCTTACATCTGCAATGGAACTTTAATGATTTCCGCGGCATCTACGTGAATATAAATGTAGTCTGTGACCTCATCCTCTTCCTCAGGGGTGAACTCCAATAAGCCACTCACAGACAAACCAGGTGCCACATTCTTAGCAGATCTGGGTGCTGAGAATTTAAACACCTGCAAGAAAACAAGAAAAGAAAGGAAGAAAAAAAATCCACTCACCCAATCACATACAGCTGCAAGAGAATGTATGTTAACCCTTTGGAATGACCGGTATTTCTGCATTGATTGATCATAAAAATGTGATCTGATCTTCATTTCAGTCATAACAACAGGAAAACATTTTAAAATGAACAGTGCACAGTAGAAAAGTATGTGAACCACTAGGCTAATTACATCTCCGTCAGCTTCTCAGACTAATCAACGTGACGTGTTAACGCTGCCCGGGCCTAAAAAAAACAACACACCAGTTTTGAGTTTTCTCTTCTCAAGAAAAGTTAGGCATTTCCTGATGTCAAACATGAACGAAAGAGTTTTCAAAATATCTCCAATTAAGAATTGTTAACTTGCATGGAGCTTGAAAGTGTATGTTATGAATGTTCATCAAGACTGGGGATTCCTTGCTGGAATTGTGCATCCTGTAAAATGATGCTGAATTGAAATAGTTTGGCAAAGACAAAAACTCCTCTGGACCGTAGTGCAGATCTGATTTGGAACTACAGGAAACGTTTGGTTCATGTTATTGCTGAAAGAAGGCTCTACCACTTAAAAGTTCACATACTTTCTCCATCCTGCACTGTGACATTTACATGTTTCATGTCAATAACATGAAAACATATCGTATAATTGTTTCCATCACTATTGTATTGTCGTCACTACATGATAAGATCACATTTCACGACCAACATACGCGGAATTCCAGGTCATTCCAAAGGGTTCTCCTACTTTCAACTGTCTATACATTTTTGAAATACTGTAAAATATTTGTACAATTCTCAATGTTTTACCTCCTGCAAACAATATTGCACATGGCAGACTGGAGCTTAACGACACACTTTTCTTCTTTCTGTATTATTGTATTATGCGTAGAGTCCAAACAAACAAACAAACAAAAGTCAAAGCCTTGAGGTAATGATAATGAAAGCTAGTGATACCAAAGCCGCTGTACTTGAGACAGCTAAGAGTGGTGTGGCAAAATATACTTTACCTTCAACTTGGGGTTTTCGAAACATATTTCCCTCGTGGTTCTGCCAACATTAATGGCTGTGATGACAGTCTTGTAGACCTTGCCCAGTTGCACGTCTTTGAATTCGACGAACGGCGGGTCAACTTGAACGCAACTCTCCGCCATTATGAAGTCCGTTGCTACTCAAATCGATCCAAAGCGCCCGGCACAAGTTCTCTGTTTCTCATAAATGTGTTCTTAGGGATATCGACACACTCTTTTGTGTATCTGTCCGGTCGCCGTCCAACATTTCCATTGCTATGGTAACATACGTAAATGATCAAATAGTACACGCGTTGATTGACAACTCAATATGTCGTTACGCAGCGGTACGTAGCTTAGAGCTCGTGACGTTATTTAAGCTGCCTTTAAATGTGCACTAAATGTTTTCTAAACTGGGCAGTCAAGTGTAGAACGTGAGTAAAATATCTTCGCCCGTAAAGTAAATAGCATGTCCGGCGACATCTTCGAAGTCGTCGTTACCCTGACGCTATACGTTTTGTTGTCATGACGACGACAAACTAGCATTTTATAGCCTCCGGTTACTTCATTGTGAAAATGAAGGCAGCCAATGCTGGGATGTAACGAAGTACAAATACTTTGCTGCTGTATTTTTGTAGATGTCTCGTTACTATATTATATGGTAACAAGTATATAGAATACACCAAAATTGAAAGCAGCCAGTGGTTGGAAAGTGTGAACTATTTGTTACTTTATTTAAGTAGATAGCTTGTTATTTTATTCCAAAATGAAATGCATACAGTGGTGGCTACTTTGTGACTTTTTGCAAAAAAATAAAGGAAGCCAGTCGTGGCAAGTTATTTAGTGGAAATACTTTCTTACTTTTGTATTTTTCAGTCGACTTTAAATTTAACACTCTATATTTGAAAAGAGATCCATACTTTGTACTCCTTACTTGGGCAACATTTGCTTGTTACTCATTTCAATCTCCACAACATGATGTTTAAAAAGAGAGCGATAAATAAAGTGGTTAAATCAACCACAGTTGAGAACTTGATTGACTGAGATCTTGGGTTCTTTATGAGGTGGGAGGAGAAAAAAAAACGGGACAACCGCATGGAGTAACGTGAACTGGGGAGCAATAACAGCTGCGGCAAAAGATTTGGTGTGGTTTTTTTCTTCTTTTTTAAACAAGTACGGGTACTTATATTTAAGTAAAAGAGAGTGAGCACATTTGTCATCTTTGAAGGCAGCCGTATCTCATTATTTGTTGTTTAGACTCTAGATACGGCTTAACGAAGAAGTCAGTGATTCATAAAGACTTGTTTTCCAGCGGGTTGAACTGTTTGTTGAACTTTGGGGAAAAAAACAAGCTCGAAAATATTTTTTGCATTTATTGCTGGAGGAAAAAAAAAAAGATCTTTGCAAAGTTGTCATTGTAGCATCAAATAAATTTGGCAAAAATTAAGCAACCAAAATTACAGAGATTTTCTAAACAGAAATGGAAATCAATTTGAAATTTCCCATATTTCATCCTCATAAATATTATTGCTTGACCTACTTTCACGAGGTGCCATAGAATCATGGCTGTGGTAGTAAGTGGTTGCCATTTCTTCCTTGTCCTCTGCAACCTGCTCTGCACTTGCTAAAGAATCCACCGGGGGATCTTTGGATTTTTGTGCGCTTAGACAGTCACTTGGCCGCGTGGCTTCGTCGCCTTGGTCACATGGTGAACCAGCACCTGCTTGGTCACATGCTGGGCCACTTTGGTGGTCTGGTGAACCAGGTACAGCGTCGTCATCTGGTGGTCCAGAGCCAGCCTGGTCATCAAGCGGCCCCTCGTCCACACAATTCCTTGACGAACTGTGACAGACTGTGATCTTGGTTGTCACATTAACTGGACCAATCTCCTTGTTTTCCTCCTTACATATTGTTGACCAAGCGGGGGCTCTGTGAGATGCAGTCCCACCTTTGACTGAACACTTTTTGCCACCAACCAGAGAATCAGACAGAGTCCTGCTTCCCACTTCTTGGTCTGAACTTCCTGTAGCTTGCGTCAGCTGGAGTTGAGGCTTACTCTCCAGGCCAAAGAAGTCGTTTCGGACCACGTATCGAACACACTGCAGGAGGACGTTTCTCTCATGGCGTATATCCGGGGCAAGCAGCTGAACAAAACCACAACAAAAACAGAGGCTCAGCATTCTCTCAAAACAGACAAGAAATAAGAAAAATATAATATTGTTTGTGTGGGTTTTCACAAATGTATTGTACTTATAAGTACTTATGAACTGAACTGTACTTATGAAATGTACTGTATTGGATTAAAAAAAAATTCAGGCCACTGTAACTACAAGCAGTTTGAACAGATTATAATTCAGTCATTGCGTTACCTCTACCACACTTTGTTAATCACTGGTCTATATTGTATGTGCCCGGACACTGACTGGCAACCATTCTAGGGTTTATCCCGCCTCTTGCCCAAAGTTTGGATGAACATGTATGGCTGGAAGGGTATCAGACAATCTATGGCAACTCCTCACCATCTCAAGGAGAGTGGGCCGCCGTGTTTGCAGCATATCATGGTGTCCACCCCGACCTCTCCTTCCTGCTCTTCTCCCTCGTCCTCTTCGGTTGTTTGATGTGTTCAGGGCAGACCAAGGACATGATACTTTGGAAGCTTGCGTGTCCTGTTTTGAGGTTTTGATGTCCATGAAGGGTCTTTTTTTCTGGTCTACCAAATCCTTGTTTTCTTGGAGCAGGTCTTTGCCTTTTTGGATAGTAGAGTCTGAAAACAAAGAGAAACGTTTAAAATCATCATACTAAAACACACCTAAATCACGCTAATATCATAGATCATTTTACACTTGAGACTATGTGAGTCCCGGGATGCACATGTCATGGAAACCATGAGTCCCTGAAACTTATCACGGAATACAGATGCAGTAATCCTCTGCTACATCGCAGTTCTTGCTTCACGGTCCCGCTATATTGCAGATTTTTATTACAGTTGTTACTCTTTTATCTTTAATCTTTTATACTGTCTGTACAATATTTTTGTATTATCAATTGCTCTTGCTCTCGCTCAATATATTATTATGTTTAGGCCTTCCACGATAGCAAATTTTTACAACAATATATTTTCCCAAAAACCTTTGAGATAAACGATACTATCGATGTGTTTTTATCCCACTGATATATTAGAACATAATAAAGAATTGCACACATTACAAATTCTGTCCTGGTAATCAAACATACAGTAGGAGCACAACTGTGTAATGTTCTCTCATTTACTAAATAAAAGTAAGGCTGCATTTCAGAATCAGAGCAAGTAAATAAAAAAAGAAAGTTTACGTGTTAAAAAAAAATGCTGAACTTGAGAAAAATAAAGTTTTGAGTTTCCCCCTTTCTGTTTGGCATCTTGACAAAACAGTGAAGTCTCAAACAATTTTACATATTTTAATTTAACAAATTTTAAATGAACCGTTTGTTAAAAACCTTTGTTTTGGCCTTTGTGCATCTTCACTCAAACAGCTAGCCTTTTAGCCTTTTGTGACATATTCATACATTAGGTTCATGGCTGTGCATTTATGAGCTTAGACCAGCTGACGAGGAATAAGAAATATTATTTGTACTACTACAAATTTTGGAAGTGTTCAATTTCTTCAAACTAAAATGAAGAAACATCAAGAAAGAAAAATATTTCCTTCATTTCCCTTCACCAAAACCCTCCTCCTTTGGGTACAAGATGATGATGATCCATTTTACTCTTAAGGCCTCTTTATACTCCCGCGGTCGCGAGGCCGACAACGCCCGCATTGCTTCACGTGACCGACGAATTGGCCTGTGCGGACCCTCTGCGTATCTTGACGCGCCCACGGCAAAATTTGTTGCTGCGCGTCGAATGCCGCGGAGATCATCTCCGGTCCGTTTTAGTCACATGCTGTGATGACGTACTCAGCGTGCCCCTTGGTTCTACATACCATCTACGCCGCCACCATCTTGATCGATTTTGCAGCATAATTAAACGTATCATCTGGTCATCCAGGTCCATTTGTTCTAGCAGACACTGTTCCACGGTCGCCATTGTTGTTGCTTTGCTCCTTGCTACTGAAAGTAAAAACGGCTACCGGAAACAGCCAAAAAAATGCAGAGGAAACTCCACCCTGTGGTGTCCTAGCCAATACCAGCCGTAGCGACACGCCGACTTGGAGGTGAACTGCAGTACATTTTCAAAACTGTGCGCGTCGGTTGCGCTCGAGTATAAACGCAAACTACGCGCAGGACAGCCGCAGTGATGTCAGTGCGGTCGCAGTCCGCGCGAGTATAAAGAAGCCTTTATCCCTCTCTGGCCACATTTGCCACGTTTTTCACCTACTTGACTCGAAGTTTTGCCACTTATGGATCATCAGATTGGCCATATGTCACACAGTGACTATATTGAGCAAAAAGCACACTGTATGTACCGTTATGGTTGCGTTACACTTTCCTTGTTAAGGTTTAAAAAAATAAAAAAGCCACACATTCCACAGTACTCATACTTAAAAGAGACACTCTGCAGCCCGCAGTGCTAACATTATGTTAGCAAAATAGACTAACGTCAAGCTCACTGATTTGTGCTATGTTAACTTCCCCCTTGTCTCTCGGGTCCCACGACGCGGTGTCATACTCGGTGGAGAGAAAGGTCCGTGTTACAACGAACGGGTGCTCGACTTGCATTTCACTAAGAAATGCTACACCACTTAGTCTTTTTTCTCTCTCACTTCTCTATTCGACGTCACATTTTGTAACTGCTGTCTTCCCGGCCACGTATGGGTGATGTAAGCACGTTGTGTCACATACGCCACTGCCTGCTTCCGTCTTCGCAGTAAACCTGATTTGCAGTTTTTCTTTTCAACGTGTTTTTTGATGCACAAAATGCAAATTTTGACCTACAAACTGCGACGGGAGACCGCTTAATTCGAACCTTGCACACATACGCAGGTAAGCAATGTTGAGCGTCAGTGGACGCAGATCCCCCGTGCTTATTGCATCGCTGATCATTTTTGCAGGTCTAGGACGCGGGAAGCACATCAAACGAGATCCCTGTAATATTACTGCTGCTAATAAGAGTAAAGCCTTTCCTGATGCAGCTTTCTCTGTACTTGTCTAAATCTGCTTTTAATACTGTTCCTAAAACTGCAAGGATGTACATGGATGTTTAATTTTCTTACTGGAGTCCACAACTGGCTTGCCTTTAGTCGTGAAATACATTCCAAAAAAAAAGGCACAAAAACAACAATGATGGCTCAAGGAAATGGTTTACAAATGAACAAAAGGCCAAAGAGATAAACTCACGCTGTGCTTCTTCATCACCTTCACTCTCGCTCATGGAGCCATAGTTGGTTAAAAGAGACCCCAGAGCAACGCTCATCTGTTTCGGGGCCACAACAAGGCTAGCGGTCCTGGAGTCAGTGTCTGCATCCTCTTTTTCAGACTCTAACGGGAAGGCATTAGAAAAATTGATGACGCACAGGGTCAGTTTGAGACACTGTGAAACATTCCTGCACTCACTCACCAATGTCACTTTTGGCCAACACCCCCAGAGGATCACCATTCTGGCCGGGCTGGGTGAGGGGCGGCGGTCTCTCTGCTGCAGCGCCACCGTCGGACGGATGCGGACCTTGGGGATGCTGCCCCTGGAACCTCTGATGACCTCTCCCCCGCCATCGCCCACGTCCTCTGCCTCTCATCCGTCTATACATAAGAGTATAAAAGATGGTCCAATCCTGAAAATAGTTCAACTTGGGCAACAATTCCATGACATTCCATTAATGACCCACACCATTTACAACTACGCCATGGCCAAACAAACCTTCATAGTAACCAATCTCCTGTCCTATTTTAGAAAAGATCCCTGTCTCACAATCTTAATCAAATCCCAAGCCCAAATTTAATGAGGTCTTTCTGGCGTATGTCCTGAGCCTCCACAGAGTTACAATATGTTGAAATTGGTTAAGATGTTTTTAAGTAAACTACCCAAACTGAGCCGTCTCCAAAACGGCTCCCGTCTTCTCACGTTCCTGCATCAGTTTTCTCTTTTTCTCAACATTCTGTACAGTTGGATAGTTCCTGGAAAGAAGAGGCAAAGCTCACATCATTGACCAAGACCTCAAGATTTGCCAGCATCCATTCGTTAATATACAGACTTGCGCCTCTCCTCTCTCCATTTTGCAATCTCTTCTGCAGTGTCCAGCTTAATTCTCTTCTTTCCGGGTGCATGGGTCTGCAAAACAGTAAGCAATATTATTAGCAAAGGGCACACTATGAACGAGGATAAAGAGTTCTGGTGTGTACTTACATTTTTCCAATGAATGCTCACTATTTTTTCATGAGCCATGAATCTGCAATCTGGGACAGAACACTATAAAAGAAGGAGAATCAGTATTAAGAGCTTGCACTCCACTGGTGTGGAGCAATCCAAGTACAGGACTGGAAAAGAACTTACCTTTACATGTTGAGCAAGATGCTCCTCATACTTCTCCTGGTTTTTTAATCCTCGGTCACAAGTGTCACAAAAATGAACAAAATGTGGTTCTTTCTTGTTTTGATGCTGAAAGGTAAAAGAAAGACACGTTTTTCATATTGAAGCAGCCAGACAGCACCCTGGTAACATAAAGGAGTTTGAGAAACCCGCACATGGCGCGTACACATCGGGGTTGCGACGGTACTCTGTAAAATACTGAGGCACGATGCGCCCTTATGAACAGTTTTGTCAGATTATAAAATTGATTTTGCATTGACACTAAGTGAGTCTATTCAGAATTCTTTAGAATGGACCTACTGTACCACCTCAGATAAACGAAAGAAAATAACATGCAATCAGTTGTAAATCCCAACCTCCTCGTCAATACAGGTAGAGTTGTGTTTGTTGTTTTAGTTTTTTATACTACTATATAGTGATTCCCAACCAGGTTGCCATGGAACGCTAGTGTGCCATGAGAGAGCTACTTTGGTAAATTTACCAATTGAAAGTGTTGTGTGTAATAACTTCACATGAACAAAATTATATTATTCTGTACATCATTAATACTGGAATTGGTCCACTCTGAAATGCAGTATTCAATCTAAATAAAGAGACAATATTTCTGGGGGGCGGGGAGGTTCTGTTTACATACAAAACACATACTTAAACGGTGGCCCAAAAACTGAGGTACAGACTAAACTGTTGCACTCCTCTAGTACACATGGTTGTTTTATTGGTATTTGAATTATAAAGGGGTCCTTGGAAAATGTTCTTCCTTTGGAGGGACCCCCGGACCCAAGTTTCTGATGCCCTGGCATAAATGATTAAATACAATTTCACGAAACTTACCTTTTTCCCACGGTTGCCTGCTGGTCCGTAATTGCTCCAACTTTGTTGTCCAGTGTGATACCATTCACGACCTGAGCCAATTTAAGTGTGTGGGTCAATATCATGATGAAGTTTTGGTGCCCTCAGTCATCATTAAAATGTAGCAGAATAATGAAATGCTGAGGTCTTATACTAAGTACCTAAACATTTGCACACAGTACATACAAGTAGACAGATAAGTCTCTTAAAATGTGTTTCCTTTATTTTATACCTTTTTTTTAAGGAAATGTACATAATTTTGGGATGACACACACACACCTCTGCTAACTAAACATGTACATTTTACTTCAATAATCATATTGAACATTTTGCATTTTTTATTAAACACAAAGACAGTCTGCTTTAATGGAGGACTACACAAATCGGAGAATATTTACCGAGAGGCTGAAATTCCAAGGATTTGTAAAATCTCTAGACGATTAATCAATGATCCAAATAGTTGTTGATTTGAGAACTGATTAGTTGTTGATTAATCGATGAACTGTTGCACCTCCATATCAAATGATACAGAAACATTTCGAGATTCTAAAGTATATTTCCTGAACAATACATTGTCATCTTGCTAAGTGAAGGTCCACCATGCGCTCATTGAATAATAACGTGAGAAAATGTGCATTTTCAATTTTCAAATTGTCTGCTGGCAGTCAATTCATTTAAAAATAAAAAATGTGGGAGCTTGAACAAGATGCATTTGTAACAGCATCACATCTACTTCATACAAAGATGATGCCGCTCAGTGGAAAATCTCTGAATTTTGGGGGGTGAAATTAGGAAGTGTCAAAAGAACCTGCGAACCTTACGGTGACATTTGCTTGTGTGCGCATTAGGAACACCCAGTGACTTTTGATACATTTGCACGTTTTTATCATTTGATTAGCACGCTCATAAACGTTGACGCTCACCGTACGAATACTGACATCCATTGTTTCGTGACTGGGAAGCAGGTCCTGACGCTGCTCGGCCGCTGTAGGCCCAGCTGGGTTCGGACTCGGATGGCGTCTCGCTCCAAGTCCACATGCTCGGGTGGAAGTTGCTTCTTGAGACGGGCTGCTGAGGCCGTGACACTTGGATGGAGTTCGGCGGAGGACAGTCGAAGTTAGGCGGAGGATAGGAGCCAAGTTTATCCATACTGCGCATCCGAAATCTTAGTTCGATACAGCAGAGATGAAAATAAAAGTAGAAGTCGGCGACTTGCCGTGGCCTCGCTCACAATCACATGTGCTTGTTTTGCTTCAATCTTCTTCTCTTGGTGATAATAGCGGGTGGCACATAGCCTTAAGGTGTATTACTGCCACCTACTGGTATGGAAGGTGGAATCAGTATGCCTGTTAGTATGGCAAACTTCCTTGACATTTAAAAACAAAGCTACCCGGAATTAACATTGAAAAGATATCATGGGCTTTTCTGAAGCACCCATAAAATGAATCCTGGCATCCCTAAACTTCTGATCCTCGACTCGCCCATGGAACAGATCAACACCGTATCTTTTCCAAGAGTTCCAAGAATTCCAAATAACAGCCGGAAACTTTCTTCAATGCAGTAAATTAAAAGCAGCAATAAAAAAAAGAATACCAACACTCCAGAGCACCCTCGAACTGCCGGAGTTTGTCAAGCAAATAATGAAGCTTCTCCCGCAAAGTAAAATAAATCTCTCAAAAGTTATTAAAAGAAAAGAAATTAATTTCATGTACTAAATCAATGCACTTACCAATCACCAAATGGGAAGATGACCTCTCCATGTCTGCTGACCGTAGCTACTGGATACATATTTGTAACAATATGTTTAGAATGACAAAAAAAACACAATTCTACAGCTTATACAATATCAAGTGCTTCATAGAACACACTTTACTCAGTACACTATGCATAAAATGGGCTTCTCTCCATCTAATATATGCGTACAATGCACCAAAAATACCCCAGACACCTATTTTCATGCTATATGGGAATGTACACCAATTCAATGCTTTTGGTCTTCGATTATACAAAAACTCTTGTATATTTTAAACTGCAGGATTCCACTTTCCCCAAGATTGTGCATACTTGGCAACTTAAGCATAATCGACCTCCCTAATAAATAGTCACAATCATTACTTGCGTTAGCTACCGCTAAGAAAACCATTCTATTAAACTGGAAAAACAAACAAGCTATTAACATCCATCAGTGGCTAAATCTCATCATAGAATATATTGCGTTAGAAAAAATATCAGCAGAATGAAAAAATCAATTACACATATATATATATACCACTGGGGTGACCTCCTGGGGAGTAATGGTGGTGTGATGGTGACTCGCTCATGCTCCGTGGGTGCTGGGGCGGTGCCGTCTGGCACCCGCCTGGGTCCCCCGCTCTGGGTACTGGTGGGGGCGGTGGGGCCCCACTTTCGCTCCTCGGGCCTGCTTCCTCCTCTTCTCTCCGTTCCTTGCGTCCCGCTGCGGTCGCCTCTTCCTCTTCCCACGGGCGGTCCCCTGCGGGCTGTGGGGCCTACTGTGGGGGTCTTTTCCCTGCCTGGTTTGGGGCGGGGGGTCCACCTCCCACGCTCCAGGGCGGTATGTGGGTGCTGGCGGGGGTGGTTGTGGGGATCGAGGTTGGTTCTGCGGGTCTGGGTGGGATGGCCCTCTTCATCGGTGGTTGTCCGGCCTAATGGCCCCGACCTGCGGGAGCCATGCCTCTTAATCACTCACTTAGCACACACTCGCACCATTCACTGTATATATTTCTCACTAATCATGAGAAGTTGGAGCCCCTCCTGAAATAGGACAAGCGACGCCACTGCATAACCACCTTTTGTTCGTTGGAACTAGCGGTTAGAAACCTCAATAGCTGAACTGTAACCTGTGACATAACGAAGAATGACTGTATACGTCTACTGTCCGAAAAAAATAATCACTTATTCAAATATAAACAAACGAAAAAAAACACACACAAACTGAACAAACATTGTTGCTTCACACGGGCTAAACTGTATTTATACGTGATAAGAGCAGTTACATATTTTGTCCTGCAGAGGGCAATAACTCGATGAACTTCCCCATGCGTGAGTTTTTTTTTTTTTACTTCACCCAAAGAAGAAACAGCAACGCGTGGCGTGCATTTTACATTTTACAGTGAAGGATCGCAGGCGTGGAAATCAACCTGGATGAACAACGCTAAAAAAAGCACCCGGGCTTTTAAAAAGAAAACAAGGGGCAACCTGTGCCTGCTGCAAAATGCTGGTCTTGTTTGAGACCGCTGCAGGCTATGCCATTTTTAAAGTACGTTCATCAAACCCTTATTTTCTATTTCTTTTTAAGCGTGTGGCAACGTGGGTTAGCATACATTAGCATTGTCGCTAGTTGTTGAGATCATTTACAGTTTCGGTGACGCCTTTTCAAATGTGAACGATGATATGTGAGATACAGTGTACGAGACTGCGTAAGTGTAATCCACTTCCTTTACTCGAATGTGTGACATTTGACTGGTTTTAAGGTTAACAAGCTGTCGGCAGGCCGTGTAACCACGTGTGCGAGCCCATGTGGCCTGGCCGTATCTTACCGTCGTCATAATTCTGTTGATTTGCTTCCGATCTGCTTTTTAATCCTTTCATGGATGTTAGTTTTCCTGTAGACGCGTAGCTTGTCATTTTCAAAAAAATTTATTGGAACAAAATGCTTGTTGTCGTTTCAACTAACTGTGCTAACCTGAGCTGTGCATGATGATTCTGAACAAGTCTGCTTTGTTTTTTTTAAGGTTCTTGATGAATCCAAACTGCAGCAGGTCGACAGTTTGTACAAGGAGTTTGAGACTCCTGAAAAGGCAAATAAAATGTAAGGATGCCGCGTTAAATAACTGGGGGCAGTGCGACACACCACCAAATAAAAATGAGACTAAATGTATATCTACTGCAATATTGATCTGCTCGCCATATAATAAGTATATTGAGTGGTGCCTTGACTTACGAATTTAATGTTAATGGCTATGCATGTAACTCAAAATATTCACTTCAAATCACCTTTCCCCATTGGAATGAATGGAAAAGCCGTTTAAGGCCTTGCTCGCCTCGACCACTGGGGAGCAGTGTAATAGTCATGCAAACAAACGAAGAGTTTCACAGCTAAGGGACTTTGTATTCTGCAGTAATATAATAGTATGTACTCGCAGAGGATAGACTATATGCCTGTGAGTATTAATTGTCTGTCTACATGTGTTGCTCCGTCTGTGTTCAAGTATGTTGCTCAAAGTGTTATAATACCCCCACATAAATGCTATTTGTTTCCCCATCTGTGGTGTTTTGCGTTGTGTGTTAGCTTTAAGCTAACGGCCATTCAAGGTGATGTGGTTGTATGGAATACACTTGTAGTTTAGTTTGAAAGTAGACTTCACCTGGGAGTGGCAATAAAAAGCTTAAAACTCTATTTGAAGAATATTTGTTTGAAATTGCAGCTTGTTGTGAAATGAGTTGAGTTTGCTGCCAGCATGTAGTGTTTTAAAATATATATATTTTTTTATTTTCGTTGTGCACAAGTCACACCAAAAGCTTGTAAAATATATACATCGGGTCTTTCATAAGTCAAGGTACCACTGTTACTGTGTACCTGTTAATTGTACCTTCTGCCAGGGAAGGAGGTTTCATTGTTCTCCTGTCACCATACGTCACTGGCATAGATAGATGGACAAAGATACATTTTTAGTAAATGGATGGCAATCTTTGGACCAATTCAGTGAAATTGTATTGATTTCCAACAGCACGTTATTGTTTATCATTGTGATGTTGAATATTTATTTAATATTCATTTACTGTTTTTCAGTGTGAAACTGAAGCACTTTGAGAAGTTCCAGGATACAACTGAGGCCTTGGCAGGTAAATGACATGCTCTAGTATTAACCAGAGCCAAAACATGTCAAATCTGTGGTCTATGATGAATTTTATTGTCTGAGTTAATGGTGAAGTAGATCTTATTCGTCACTACCCCTGAGACCACAAACTACATATTACTCAAAAGTGATGGAACCGAGTAAGGGCAGAGAGTTGGCGCTAAAACAGTTTGTGTATTTTCGGGAACACTGTACGCCTTTTATGAATGCAGTTTTGATTGCTTCTTCCACTCAGCTGCCACTGCTCTTGTTGAGGGTAAAATTGGTAAAAGTTTGAAGAAGGTGCTGAAGAAGGTGGTTGCCAAAGAGGCTCATGAGCAGCTGGCCATCAGCGATGCAAAACTCGGTGGTGTCATCAAAGTAGGTGACTCAACCACTGTATGGATGGTAGTCCTTAAATGGAGCATTGTTGGTAAGAATCAAATTGCCTTCTTTCTAGGAAAAACTGGATTTGAGTTGCATCCACAGCCCTGCTGTTGCCGAACTCATGAGGTGCATCAGGAGCCAGATGGAGGGCCTAATCTCAGGTCTCCCGCCCAGAGAGATAAGCGCTATGTCCCTAGGCTTGGCTCACAGGTGGGTGCAGATGCTCTTTTGGTGCCATCTAGTAAGCTGCTGTCTATGATTCCACATTGCTGTCTGAAACACTCCTGTAGATTTTCTTCAGCATTCGTCACTACCACTGAGGCAGTGGTTTCCCTCATTGGAAAGCTGGAAGCTATCTTTTGGTTTTCCTCACTATTTTTTCTGTTGTTTTTCCAGTCTGTCCCGCTACAAGCTGAAGTTCAGCCCCGACAAGGTGGACACCATGATTGTGCAGGCTATATGTGAGTTTTGTTTCATGAGTTATTCAAGTCACATTTCCCCCGAGTAGCACCATTCAGTTTAGCTTGTCGCCGTATGGTGTGGAGCGGTGAACTCTGATCTGGCATGTTTCTAGTGTTTGGTCACACTGTACTTATGAGGCATTGCAGCACGTCTTGAAAAAAAAACTGAGTACCGTATTTTCACGACCATAGGGCGCACCGTATTAAAAGGGAGAGGCAAGCGTTGTTGAAGGGGCATGATATTGGCAATGAGATTTGAAGTCTAGTCCCTCAAGGATGTTGCAGCCTTTTTTGTAATAATTGTGGCCTGAAATGCCTGATTTCACAGCAGCAGTTTAGACAAATTTTGATCGATTTTGCCCAAAGATCAATGGGTGATGAAATACTACCATTTTGTCATTTTTTTTCATTCACTCTTACACGCACTCATGCACTCCATTTCTGATTACACATTATACTTGATATTTTATTTGATGACGCAGAGAGGGAAGCACAGAAAAATGCTGGTAACGTCAAGGTGGCTAGTACGTATAACAGAAAATAATTTACTACAAAATGAATGCCGCATTTGAATTTGTGAGTAATTGTCAGTGTCACACACTGTCACAAGTACTGGCATACACACGTACAGTCACGGAAACATGTGCTTGCCTCTGTCACTCTGTGATTATACTACCAGTAACTTTATTAAAGTTAAATGTTAAATCCAGCTCTGTCTCAGTCTTCGCCAGGTTTAGATGCAACGGCTTCCGTGGACACGATTTGTTTTGGCTGACCTTGTATTTAGCCATTCTCCTAGTGTAGGACATCAGTAGACTAACATTTTTGTGAGAAGATTAGACATTTGAGTCACACACGCATGTACTGCAGTATCTTTACACCAAAAACAAGGCAGTGGTGGTACGTTTGCATGGAAGACTGCTATGACTGGAACTTGCTGAAAGCTCCAATGATTGGTTCAATTTGTGGAAACGTTGCAGTGATTGGATGATATTGGAAGCGCATGCATAATTTACGAGGATTAGTGGATTTTGTTTGAATTGTTGATCACAACGTCGCAAATTCCTGGAGGGACTGCAATATGTTTAGTGTTTTAAAACATTTAGAGCATGTAGGAGGGCTAAAACTATTACATTAATTTTTTTCTTTATGGTCACTCTATTGCAGTATTTATAATATTAGTATTTTAGAGACAACACAGGGCAACGTGGTTATGTTAGCTTTCGGGCTCTCCACAGCGCTGTTGGATGACTTGGACAAGGAGCTGAACAATTACATCATGCGCTGCAGAGAGTGGTACGGCTGGCATTTCCCCGAGCTCGGGAAGGTCATCACTGACAACTTGGCGTACTGCAAGACTGTCTGTAAAATTGGGGACCGCACCAACGTGGCCACCAGCGACTTATCGGACCTGCTCCCTGAGGAAATCGAGGCGGAGGTGAAGCTGGCAGCCGAGATCTCCATGGGAACCGAAGTGTCTGAGCAGGACATCAGTAACATCCGGCACCTGTGCGAGCAGGTACGTGTTCTGTGTCAATATTTGGATTATTAGAAGGATTTGAGTGGCTTTGGTGATGATGATGACACATGTCTTCCTCCAGAAACAATCATGTGGGTTTTTCAGTCACTACCTCATCTGAATGGTCACGTGACTCAGCTCTGTAATTGGCGGGCATTTCCTGTTTCTTTTCCTGAAGGAAAATGTCCCCCTTTTTGTGCAGGTGATTGACATCTCAGAGTACCGCACTCAGCTGTATGACTACCTGAAGAACCGGATGATGGCGATCGCCCCCAATCTGACAGTGATGGTGGGCGAGTTGGTTGGTGCTCGTCTCATCTCGCATGCCGGTGAGTCGTGCAGAAACTGCACCACTGATGCAAGCTCGAGCACGGGTGATCTCGATGCTTTGTCGAGTTCCTGAATAATTTCTGATGTTTTTAAGTCACTACCTCATCTGAGGTCTGAAAGTGGTCTGACTTGAGAAGTTCTACCCAAGAGCTAGACAGCTCACTCACTCCGACCATCTTTTTTGGTGACCCAGGTTCACTATTGAATCTGGCAAAGCACCCTGCCTCGACAGTACAGATTCTGGGGGCAGAGAAGGCACTGTTCCGAGCGCTCAAAACCCGCAAGGACACACCCAAGTACGGTCTCATCTACCACGCCTCTCTTGTGGGCCAGACCACTGCCAAGAACAAGGGCAAGGTACATTCCGAGTGAAACACCTGAATCCATATACTATTCTTGCTTTAAAAAAAAAAAAAAAACATATATAATATGTATATGGTTGTTATACAGATCTCAAGAATGCTGGCAGCCAAAACGTCCCTCGCCATCCGTTACGATGCCCTTGGAGAAGACACAAATGCAGAAATGGGTGTGGAGAATCGAGCCAAGCTCGAGGCCAGGTTACGGCAGTTGGAGGAGAGAGGAGTAAGTACGGAAACATTGAAACATCTCATAGTTTACGTTCAAACATCTTATAGTTCAAATCAGTCGTGCATGATTTGTTTTGATTAGTGAGGGTTTCTTGATTGTGTTGTGTGTATCCTCCGATTAATGCAGTGGTTCCCAAACTTTTTTACACCAAGTACCACCTAAAAAAAATACTTGGCTCTCCAGCCACCAACTTTATGACCAACATTAAAATATGGTAGTGTTGTAGGTAGGGGTGTAACAAAAAACGATTTGAATCTGACATCTGTTTTGCTTTAAAATATGAGAGTTCATCAGTACACGGACTATTGTATCACCTTGAATTCAATATACCTTGAACCGGTCAATTGCCCGCTCAGAAGGTTGACGCAGCTGCATCTCTTCGTTTGATCTTTTCCTTTGATTTACGCCTCGGCAAGTAAAGTCCAAACTGTGGAAGCAATTCTAATTTTATATGAAAAATATAATCCAATTGAACTGTATTGAATCGTAAGCCCATTGTATCGAATCATTCAACTTTAAAATGTACCGTCCTTGAATCATTTCGCATGTATCGAGATGCGTATCGAATCATCTTTTATTGGAGAAGCACACCCTTAGTAGTGGGCCCAAGTGTTCATTTAAAAAACAAAAAAAACTTAACTACTGAAAACCTTGTCTCACTAATTTCACAAGTGTCAACTAGCTTGGCTCATACTTGTTGTGAAGTATATGCTCAGTACATTTTAACGTCTCTGATTTTCTTCAGATTCGAAGAATCAGTGGAACAGGAAAAGCAATGGCCAAGGCAGACAAATATCAACACAAAAGGTAAATCTTGTAGTAATCAACTATATTTATCTCATTTTCTGCATTACAATATGGCCATGAACAAAGTAAACATCTTGTTTCCCCCCCCAACAGTGAAGTGAAACAATATGACCCGTGCGGGGATTCTACGATACCCTCCACTTCAAAGAAGAGGAAGTTTGAAGAGATGGAAGAGAAAGCGGAAAAAGAGCCTTCAACACCTGTGGTGAAAGCAAAAAAGCCCAAAAAGGAACCAGCAGCAGAGGGTGGGTGGAGTAAAGGAAAAATGCAATGTGCTTGGCCAGCCCCATATTTTTAAATTTACATTGCTCTTGCTTGTCTGTCAGAAGTAGAAGGCGAAACATCCACAGCTGCGACTGAAGAGCCCCCCAAGAAAAAGAAGAAAAAGATGAAAGATACTGCTGAGCCAAAAGAGGAGGAAGCGAGTGTTGTGTTGGAAGAGGTACAATTTATCCTAACCAATGCTTTTTAAGTTTAATGGATTGTTTTTAGTAATGTAAATTATTCATTTCTCTAGCCAGCAGAGAAGAAGAAAAAGAAGAAAAAGAAGATCAAGGAGGAGGAGGAAGACTGAAAAGAACAGCAATGTATATTTTGTTTTATGTGTTATTTACCTTGTTTTCTTTAAGGGGCAAAACTGTATTTAGTTCCTGATGATAAAACTATACCCATTGTCTCCTTTATTACTGCAAATTATTTGTCTGAGAAGTTTGGCTAGTTTGAAAATGTTATGTGAATCTTTTCAATTACCTTGATTTAAGATTTTTCATGTATTTGGACATCTGTATCAGATAATCTATTTTAGTGCATACTTTAAATGACAACTCTGAAGACTGCAAACACAATAATTATATGTATTGCAGTAAGGCGGTGTTTTCTCATGTTTTTAGTGGAATACGTGGAAATGAAGGCTGTGATTATCTATTGCAGGCTTTCCTAAACATTAACACAAACACGATCCAGACACGTAGGGTACCATTTTTTTCGTCAATGCATTCATGGATTTGTATGTCAATTACACGGGGGGGGGGCATCGAGTGGTGGTGGAGGAATATTTGAATAGCAATCATTTTAAACTCGGTGGTCTTCACATAATTAATGGCTAGATAGGACTGTGTTTGCAATTGCCAATTTGGACTCAGAAACTGAAAGGGACTTCTGACTTGGTTGGCATGCTTGTATTCAGGTGGCGATGCAGGTGGGACCATTTTCACATGTATGAACAGTATATACAATGTGTCTTCTAAATCTAAACAATTCCGTTGAAGCTTGGCGGTACAGTATGTTTAAGGTGGTCGTCCTTGCTGTAAGGGGAACCTCCGCACCAGTCTTATGCAGTCTCCATGTTTTTGTCCAAGTTTGCCCTGTATTTAGCTACATTCAGCTTTCATCCCTGCTGAAGAAAGCGAAGCATTCCCCACAGCATGATATTGCCATGTTTCACAGTGGAGACGGTGTTCAAGGATGTGCAGTCTTAATTTTTTGTCACATATAGTGTCTTGAAGGTCAAAAACTCCAATTTTGGTCCCATCTGACCAGACCACGTCATTCCATGTTTGCTGTGGTTCTGTCATGGCTATTGGCAAGCTGAAAACGGGGATTCTTTGGACATGCCCCCTTCCTGTTCCAACATGACTATGCATCAGTCCACAAAACAAGGTTCATAAAGACACTGATGAAAGAGTTTGATGTGGATGAACTTGACTGGCCTGCACAATCCTGACCTCAACCCTATAGAACATTTTTAGATGAATTAGATTGAAGACTGAGCGCCAGGCCCTCTCGTCCAGCATCAGTGTGTAACCTCACAAATGCGTGTCTGGAAAAATGGTAAAATTCTGAAAAACACCCCTTTTTACAAGAGTTGAAGATGTTGTAAAATGCACAGGCTGGACCAATGTCATATTAAACCCTATGGATTAAAAATGAGGTGTCACTTAAATTCATACCTAAGTCAAGGAAGGTGAGTGAATACTTAGGGCAATACTGTGTATCTTTCAAAAGTGAATTCAATTTGGTCATTCTGAGAAAAAATTAATTAACCAGACCCCAGTTATGGCAGTATAGTATATCTTTCAAAACTAATATTTCAATTTGGTCATTCTGAAAAGAAAAAAATAACAATTAACCAGACCCCAGTTATGGCAGTATAGTGTATCTTTCAAAACTTAAGAATTGAATTTGGTCATTCTGAGAAAAAAAAAAAAGACCGACATTTTGTTGGCTCAAGGACACGTGTCACTGCACTATGATTGGCTGCTGTATCCTGGTAAAACGCCTTACTGCTTCCAGGCGGGAAAAGATGTGACAAGTGTGGCGGCATTAATATGTTTGACACTAACCCTTACCCACCCTTATCCTAACTTTAATCCTTTCTAAACTATCTTAAGGCCCAACCCTAGCCCGCAACCTAACCATAACAAAGTTATTTGTTTTTATGTCGTAGAAATGTGAACCACGTTTGGGACGGTCATCTACATCTGCGTAGCCTGTCCTTCCTGTGAAGCAGGAGCCAATCATGTTACAGCGGGGCGTGTCCTGCCCGTAAACTGTGGGATCCTCAATACCGCGTCACCACCAGCGTCTAATAATAATAGTAATAATAATACATCTGTAATTTATATTAATATATATTTGTTTTCATATAGTTTAATTAAAACCAAGCAATTATCAAGGTGTATTTTTATGTAACTTAAATTGCAAATGTGCCTCTTTCAAACTTAAAATGTGCCTAATTTAAAGGGATATCCGGACTCACAAAAACACAAGCCAGCCCCTAAAAAAACATTGCATGCATTGTTGGAGGTACGACTACAAGCTTTGAAAAAAAAAGTTTTCAAAATAAGCCTTTTTCTTTAAGTAAAATAATTAAAGTATTTTCATGGGAACGGAAAAGGCGTCGAATGTGCCTTTTGTCCAGCACGTTATATACGCAGAACTTTTTAAATGGATGAAATGGATATTCAGTACCTGGATTCCGGCGCCATTTCATTTCCCACAATGCATTTCGAGTGCAGCCTCGACGTAATGCGTTAGCTATAGATCAGTCGCTCTGAAATCTGTTGCTTTCCCTTGTCGCTACCACATGGCATGGCTGAGACACGCTCTGTCCGGGAAATGTTATTAACGAGCCAGTTTAGCTTCTCAGCGTATTAAGTTTATATTCGTAAAGAGGGTGACATACATATAAGGTACAATAATGTCGCAGTTGCAAGCGAGGTTTTACACAGAAAACCCAAGGTAAGGCAATGTAACAAATTATACGATTTAATCAAGCCAGACAAGGATAGCTAAATTTGTGTAGCTTACAGTAATGGAGAACAGTCAGTAAATGAATACATTGGTGAGAAATCCGGACTAACAGTAACACCACAACATTCTACTGCTTCCTTTCTTAATGCTTATTTTTTGATCAGGTGTCTTTGGCAGGCGAGTTTACGCACTGTATTATTCGCTGTAAAATCTAACAAAACATTTCGTTGTAGGTATGTAATAGATGATGTTCCATTCTCCATCCCAGCCACTTCTGAAGTCCATGATCTCAGCAATGTCATCAATAAGCTGCTGGAGGCCAAAAATGGTTTGATCTTAATTTGCATTCATCATTAGACAGTAGACTCAATACGACCGTACGGTTCCTTTAAGACTTCATTTCGCCCAAAAAGTTAACGTTTCGCATTGTTGTTAAAAATGAATATTAGTCAAGCTCCCTCGCGTTTTTAATGAAATAACCACACATAGGCCATGTACGTGCAAATGGCACAATATGTGAGGTTGCTGACAGGGTGGACATTTTTGGCTGAGTCAGCATTTAATGAGCACATGGAGGAGCTTCACGTAGCCACATGATTTAGTGAACAAGCTGACTGTGTACTGTTTAACAAATACTCACTGTGTACTTCAAATGTATGAAAGGCTTTTATATCAATTGATATTTCACAATGAAAGAGTGGACATTTTAAGCTTTACAACACTCAACTACACACACTATGTGATGAAAAGTAAGAAAGTGTTCATATTTACTCCGCAACTATCGACTGTGTTAGTCTCCATTATTAAAGACCAACTGCTGGTCATAATGCCACTGAAAACAGAGTTTCTTCAAGCGGAAGTTAACCCATAATGACAGAGTGGACAGCGATTTGAGGGACATAGAATGTTCAATATGGTAATGTAAATAGAATATACAGTACATGATCAAATTGACTCATTTTATCAATCAACTTTGTGGACAATACAACCATGTAAACATTGTTTTCTTTTAGTATCATTTACTACTTCTTACACACACTGGAGTTAGCAGAGCTATGTATGGGACATGCCAAAATCACATACGGCCAATGGGGGGGGAAATATATAAAATAATGGCAACACATTTTAAGAGACTTATTGTACTAGTATGTGTGCAAATGTTTGGCCACTACTAGTAAGACCTCAGAGTTGAATTATTCTGCTTAATTTTCATGTTGACTGAGTGATTCTGATGAGTACACAAAAGAGACTTTATAGTAAATTTGACCCAATAGCATCTTTTGCAATTGAGTTCAAATGCGTCTGTTGGTTTTCACTGCCACAGGATCTCATACCAAGGTGGACTTCGACTTCCTGGTCAGGGGTCAGTTCCTACGAACGTCACTGTTGAGTCACATAGAAGCAGAAGACATATCAACGGTATGGATCAGCCTTAGTGATTCATGAGGAGTGCATTCATTTAGTTTTAGCCTTCATATTTAGTTGTGGGTGTGTCACAGGAAGATGTTGTGGAGATTGAGTATGTGGAGCGGATCACGGCGCCAGAACCTGAGGAGTGCATGATGCACGACGACTGGATTAGTTCTGTAGATGCAGATGCTGAATGGTAAGATGATGGATGCTGCTCAGTCCCAGCTTCACAACAACGCTGTAAAAGAGTAATTGTTTTGGCTTGTATTTTGGCAGGATCCTGACTGGGTCTTATGACAAAACCGCCAGTATCTGGTCCTTGGAGGGCAAGGCTATGACAAAAGTGGTTGGACACACAGATGTGGTCAAAGATGTCGCCTGGGTTAAGAAGAGTGAGTAGAGTTGTTCCACTTAAAATTGTGAATTGGAATGCTACGTAATTTTAGGGCTGAAACGATTAATAGAATAACTGATAATTCCATTGCAAAAAGAAGTCAAAGTAAATTACCTGCCTTGAAGCTTTGCAGTGATAATTTTTCCACGCGGACTAATGTTACTGCAGACTCCCGTACCAGTCCGTATATAAATAAGTTGGCACAATGGTGGCTAGCCAGGAGGAAAGAGTGTAAAAGAGAAAGAATGTCCAAAGTTTTGGATCATTTCACACTTAAAACAAGATAAAGTGCAGTGTATCTACTGCAAAGCAGAACTGGCTTACACAACAGCACCTCTACAATCGCCACCACAAGGTAACGTAAACATCCTTAGGCCATTTATTTTGCCTACCATTGCTAGTTAGAATGGATTGGAATTCCCTCACAATTGGCCAAGGACAGAGGCATCCACCAGTGCACTTTTAATCGCTTTATTGAACTAACAACAAGAGAAACACGGAATAGGTACCTTCATACATGAGCTGCTACGGCTACAACTGATGCCCAGGCACTCAAGAAGCAGATTGACTAATGGTTAGCAAGTTAAAAGCCAGCTGTGAACCTGAGCTCACAACAGCAAACACTACACTATTGTTATCTGAGTCCCACGTCACACACCAGGCCAGGACCCACCTTTTAAAGCCACACACCCTAAGTCACAGATATTTGTGTGGAAGTTGAGGGTGGCGACCCCAAGTGGACAACAATAATACCTAAAAAAAAAAATAATAAATACAAAAAATAATAATAATCAAAATGTGAAGTTAAGGAGTCGGCATAGTAAGTGTGGGACAGAAAAAAATAGTTTTTTCCCTAAATATTACAGTATTGCATGTTATGCCTCCAACATTGGCTGGTGAAAAGTAAAGTAAAACAATGTAACCCAGGCTGTCAAAGTAAGCACAGCAATAGCTAATCAGATATTATATCTGGTACCTTGGGTGCACGTTGAGATATTTCAGATTTTTTTCCTTCTGAACAAGAATCTGTAGGCTTGACTTTATTCTTTGACTGTATGTTTGTGTATTTAAATGGGGAATGGTTAAACTCACAGTCTCAGGCTCCACTGCTTTTTGATTAATGGGTAACGTGAGTCTGATATTTTTGTATTTCATTAGCGAGCACTGTTGGAAAAAAGAAATATTTTTACTACAGTATTATCTGCCTTGTTAATCCATCCATCCATCCATTTTCTGTACCGCTTATCCTCACTAGGGTCGCTGGTGTTCTGGAGCCTAACACAGATATCTTCAGGCGAGAGGCGGGGTACACCCTGAACTGGTCGCCAGCCAATCGCACATATAAACAAACAACCATTCACACTCACATTCACACCTACGGGTAATTTAGAGTCTTCAACAAACTCCACACAGGCGGGGCTGGGATTTGAACTCTGGTCCTCATAACTGTGAGGCCGATGTGCTAACCAGTCATACACCATGCCGCCCCCTTGTTAATTTAATATGTAATATTTTAAAATAAAAATTAATGCTTCATTAATGAACATGGGTTCGAATGTGAATGCTCAGTGAGGGGGGGGGGTGGATGTTTGTGCAGACGGCCTGACTTCTCTACTTCTGACTGCCTCGCTTGACCAAACCGTCCTGTTGTGGGAGTGGAACTCTGAGAAGAACAATGTGGTGGCCAGGCACTGCTGCCGGGGACACACGGGGAGTGTTGACACGGTCG
The DNA here is from genome assembly GCF_024500385.1 of Phyllopteryx taeniolatus. Lineage (NCBI taxonomy): Eukaryota > Metazoa > Chordata > Actinopteri > Syngnathiformes > Syngnathidae > Phyllopteryx > Phyllopteryx taeniolatus. The sequence goes on along the minus strand of NC_084502.1, from coordinate 27,789,062 downwards.
CCACGGACCCCACTGGTTCAAAGGTACACCCTAGATTGTGAGAATAATGAGGAAAAGGCAAAAACAGGTTTCAATTCATACGGTGTTTTTTTTCAGTTCTGCAGTGGCTCCTGGGACAAAATGTTGAAGATATGGTCAGCAGGTATGCATCACTAGAGTCTATGGAATGGTTACTACATAAACTCTTAATAGCACAGAAAAGTAATTTCATGCTGCGACATTTGCTTGCTATTCTAGTTCCCTCTGAAGAGGCAGATGAGGTTGAGGAACCTGCTGACAGGCCGAGGAAGAAACAGAAGACCCAGCAGCTGGGCCTTACTAGAGTAAGTAATGTCTTCAGAACTAGTGGAGCTCATTGTTTTGCCAAAGCTGACGTGGCCTGTACACATTCCTCTGCTCCTGCACAGACACCTCTTATGACATTATCTGGGCACAATGAGGCTGTATCCTCAGTGCTGTGGTGTGATGGTGAGGAGGTTTGCAGTGCATCCTGGGACCACACAATCCGTTTGTGGGATGTGGAGACGGGAGAGATGAAGACAACCCTGGTAGATAAATACGTTTGCGATACAGTGGTATGTTAAAGTTTGAACAGACCAAACGTTGTAATGGATCTCCATGGAAGTTTCTGTTCTGAACTTTAAGGTACCACTAGACTTTATTGCTCTTGGAATTGAAATTGAGTTTTTAGACATTTAAATTAAACTGTGACAAGTTTGTCTCATTCTTTTCACAGACAGGAAGTAAAGTGTTCAACAGCATTTCCTACTCGCCTTTGTGTCGTCGGCTAGCGTCCGGCAGCACTGATAGACACATCAGGCTGTGGGACCCTCGCACGAAAGGTGTTGCCCCTTTTTTAAAGAAGTCTGGAAAATCACCACATCCTGTACAAACTCTACGCTCTGCCTTCACACATCTACTTTTTGCCTCCTTTAGATGGTTCACTGGTGCTACTGGCACTAACCTCCCACTTTGGCTGGGTCACCGCTGTCAAGTGGTCCCCATCACACGAGCACAAGTTGGTTTCCGGATCCCTGGACAACTTTGTCAAACTGTGGGACACCAGAAGGTCTGAAGAGCAGTGAAATTATTAACCCATACGCCCCCCCCTGCCCCAAAGAAGAATTTTACTTCATTGATCACATATCTGGTTCGGTTATACAATGCTGTACAATGCACATAATAATGCTTTAAAATTCATGTTTCAAACTAAGTCACATTTCCTGCAGTATCGTCTTTTAGCTGCTGTACCTCATACAAAAAAGGGACCCCTTGTAGGACAATTACGGTTATACGTCATAGTCATACACCATTTCTGCCACTTCAGAAATCTTTTGTGCAAAACAGCGCTTGTATTTGAATTTCAGTTTTAAAAAAATTTTTAAGTACATGAGGTTTATACAGAGACCAAATATGTTATCTCTTTGTTTGATTCCTCATAAATGCAATGTCATTCAAAAGGCCGATAAGTAGTTATTAGTGCGGTAGTCATTTTGGGGCGGTTATTTTAGTTAGCTAGCATTGGGAGCTATGTGCTGGATTACCAAAGCGCTTTTCCAAGACAGTTGGCAAAAACAGAGATGTTGCCTGCAGATAAATAACAAACAGAAAATGTTATGTTTTATCTATTTAGCATTATTACTGGAACTCGTCTTTTTTTAATATACTATATATATCATAAATAATTGAAGGATGCCCGGTGGGTAAAAATGTGCTCCTGTACAGCATAGGTTGAATTCAAGAGTGGATTTAATTGTTTCCATTTTATCTTTCAGCTGCAAAGCTCCTCTGTATGACCTGGCAGCCCATGAAGATAAAGTGTTCTGTGTGGACTGGACAGAAAGTGGGGTAAGATCATTGATGTGTATCTTTAGAAAATGTATGTGGAATAAATGTAATCATTTTTTAAAATGTTTTTATCCCTTCTGTTTCATTTTTCAGCTGATGTTAAGTGGGGGAGCAGATAACAAATTGTACACCTACAGATACTCAGCTTGTCCGACTGACGCAGGAGCATAGTCTCAACAGAGATCCTATGCCGTCAGAATCTTATCCTGCACAAATGCCTTTTGTGACTTTTGTCTGTTATTTTTTTACATGTTGTTAAGGGGGACTGTCCTCATGTAATTTCCCTAATGACCATAAATGGGTTTACTCTCCCAAGTGTTGTCTCTTCATTTCAAACAAGGATGCCCAGGAAAAAAAAACCTTGTTATAACAATCCCAATTTTGTGTCTGGCATGTAAACTAGATTTAGTTGTTAAATAAAAATAAAAAAAATAAAAAATATATATATACTATATGTTGTGGTAGGCAGGTGGTAATAGTTTTTTTTAACATGTTGGAACAAACTAATTTAATTGCAGTGTTAGGCATCCATTTTCTGAGCTGCTCATCCTCAGTACGGTCGGAGGTTTGCTGGCGCCTATCCCAGCTGACTTCGGGTGAAAGGCAGGGTACACCCTGAACTGGTCGCCAGCCAATCGCAAGACAAACAACCATTCCCACTCACATTCAGACCTATCGACAATTTAGAGTCATCAATTAACCTACTAGTCATGTTTTTGGGATGTGGGAGGAAAGCAGACTACCCGGAGAAAACCCACCCAGGCACGGGGAGAACATGCAAACTCCACACAGGCGAGGCCGGATTTGGACCCGGGTCCTCAGAAGTGTGAGGCAGGTGTGCTAACCAGTCGTTCACCGTGCTGACATTGCTGTTATACAGTATACAAAGAAAATTATGCTATACTAGGTACATAAGGTTCCAGGACTACAGTCACAAAAGATTGAATTGAAATACAAGTTCTCGTTTACAAGGTCCTGAAGTCAAACGCACTTCACTGACCTCGTCTACCACGCCTTTGTGCAAGAATTCTTCCGGGATCCTCCGCAGCTCTGTCGTCATGGCCATCTTATCCACATCTTCGAGACAGATGCCCCTGATAACACCGTTGAGCTTTGGAAAGGGGGGGATCACAAGGAGTCATGTCAGATAAGGAGGGATATTTCTTCTTGGCCAGGAACTGTCAGATGCTCAGGCCTTCGTGAACAGACGGGTTGTCCTGCCACAACTCCTGCCACAAATTACCCAGTTTCACTGAATGTTATTCACTCCACATAATGTAGGCTATATATTTTTTCTTCTATCTCTGCCAGCAACGTAGTGACAGGCAGAACAATTAGAGGTTCTTCAATGAAATGGCACAAGGTGCATAATTGACAGGTATTTCGACTTTTTGTGACATTTTTGTTGGGTGTCCTCCCATAGAGCTGTCTACGTCACGGCTAATTTGAATATCCTGTTTCTCTGACTCACACAATGATGGATATCGCGAGAGGACCGTAGGCAACCTCTTATCATAGATGCTGCACTTGAGGACCAATTGAACATAAGAGCAACGTTTATTTTCGCCTCGCTAAACTGATGACTCTCAACTAAGGACTTAGACTGTTTGCCTGCGCGTTTATCGTAAGTTGACAAAGTTTTTTTTTTTTTTTGACGTAACAGCGTAGCCGCTAACTTAGCTAGCGGTGGTGCTAGCACACCATATCCTTTTCGGGCAGGGGTCCGAATTAATTTCGATTATTAACCGTCGACGTGGCTGAAGTTATTGTGTTCTAAAAGTAGACATCGGGAGGAGTACAGTGCCCCCGACTCCAGTGTCTGTGAAGCAGCGTTTGCTGGAAGTGAACACCTGCTTTGACAGCCAGCTGTTGTCAGTGTTCGAGTAGCACATAACATACTCGCTCACAATTATTTGAAACAACTGTTCACAGTTCAGCTCTATGAACAGTTGAACACGAAAACGAAAGATGAAGAGTTGGAGGCAGACTGAAGGGTTTTGTTTCCCAGTAATAAACGGGGCCACAGTTTATACAATGTAGCTGAGGAAGTTTTGTTAAACTCCTAGGTGGGTGAGAATGTGAGAGGTGCGTGGTTCTCTGTCACTGTCAACGCAGTGATTGAATGGCTGTGAGAGGCTGTAGTTTACTGTGACCCTGAAAAAATAACAAAATGAATTCCTGAATTTCTTAATGACTCTTCTTAAAATCCAAGTCCTCAGGATCTGGAAGTGATTGGACTGACAAATGAATAGCTACTGTTCTAAACAAGCTACATATTTTTTTTTCTTCAATCTAGTTTAAAACCAATTTAATTCAATTTTATTTATAAAGCGCCAAATCAGAAAAGTTGTCTCAGGGCACTTAACAGGTCTAAAACCGCAGTCCTCACTTATTAAAAGACCAACTGAACCGCACGAGCAAGCACTAGGTGAGTAAGGCGACAGAGGCAAAGAAAAACTCCTTCTTTGGAAGAAACCTCGAGCAGACCCAAGGCCAGTTGGGTTAGAGAGTAGAAAAGGAGAGAGACAGTGAGTGAGACAGCAACAGAGATAGATAGAAATGGATAGTGAGAGAGAGAGGTGCAGTTTTTGCTTGCACCTTGTAATGCACAGACACCTATTACTGGGAAGGGCAAGAGAGAGGTTAGCGTCAAAGGGAGATCAGAACAGAGAGACAAGAACATGCAGACAGACTACAACTGTTAAGCAGTTCAACTAGGAACCAGACTAAGGTGGAGAACGAGCAACCAATCAGCAAGGGAAACAGGTTGGAAACGGGTACAGTGGGTGATGGTACATGAAACATGGAACAATAGGTAGCAGAAGTGTGAGAAATATTACAACATTTGACATAGCTGTCTATCAATGGCCAACACTCGGAGAGTGGACTTTTCCATTAATTAAGTGTCATACCTCTTATACTTGCAGAGTGGAAAAGACCGGTATCCAATCATGGAGGGGTATGTATTCATCAATTTCAATAGAAAACATTGTCATCAAGAATGGTAAGACTTTCTCTTGCTGCAGGTTTGTCGGGGAACTGCTCGGTGAAGATAGCTCGGTCGTGGCACGCATGCAGCAGAGGTTTTGGAAGACCAAGCAGGTGCTAATCAAAGCCACGGGCAAGAAAGAGGACGAGTATGTGGTGGCCTCTGATGCCGACCTGGATGCAAAGCTTGAGGTACAAAAATGATGGAAAAGGGTGCCACAAATAAACAATAGAGACTCAAAGAAAGTATTTGTTTTCGTTAAAGATTTACTCTTGTACAAAAGGTAGAAAAATACCAAACAAACATAGTTCACTCAGCCTGGTGCTCTAAATTTTCTTCACTTTTTAGTTGTTAGATAGCAGGTTTCTAAAAATAAATAAATAAATTACTCAAATTCCCACAAAACTTTGTAGAGAGGTCGGTCTCGGCGCCATAGGCGTAATTCCGGGAGGGGGACATGGGGGACTTGTCCCATGCACTTTTTCAGAAGGCAGTTTTGGTCCCCTCCAGTATTTACAGTCCAAATATCATGTTACACAGTAATAAATAGAGACACGACAAGCACTATGACCACACGGAGAAAGTGCTTTCAACCATCCAGAAATGCCTCCTAATATGAGGCGATCAGAACTAAGAAATTTATTGCAACTCATAAAGGTAAGACTTATAGTCTAAAATTGTTGCTGGCCAAAATGATGAATCATGTAACCAGCCTGTCAGACCAGGCATTAATGCCAGCTTGAGTTGATTGCATGCTTCTAGTTAACCTTACCACAACACAAAACCAAGCAAGCCCGCAACACTAGCCTGTCATAATAAATGTTATTTATATACTGGGCTGCTGAAGTGTTTCATATTCCTCTCCATTGCTCCTTGTTGCCTTTAAAAATCGGAATATGTGATGCATTGAAAATGTTTAGCTTCAGCTAATTTTAGTCCCTGGTCAGGCTTAGAATACAATGGACAAAATAGGCTCAAAACAATTAAAAAAATATAATTGATTTATACAAATCATAAGTGGGTCATAGATATTCTAGTTTTTCTTTGACCAATGACCAGCATTAAAATACATTACCGTAGTGTTCATCAAAAATGAGGCACATGTGGTATCCCTAAAAATATAATATTTATTATTATTGTAAAATACTTTAACATTATGCACAGTTGCAACATTAAAACTGCACTTAAATATAGAGAAGAAAAAACTACCTAGTGATTCAAATAAAATGTATTGCACATAAAAGTTAAATAAAATGTTTTCCTAAATAAACGTTTGAAAACAAATATGCGTACTTAAAAGTTAAATACAACCGAACTGTAATTAAAAAACGTACTGTAATGGATTAAAAAAAGGTTGAAGCCAATGTAACACTATGCACAATTTAAATTGTATTCACTATGCACAATTCAGTGATTGTTTCACATACGTATCACTTGAGGGAGGCCGCACCATACCACACCTTGACAACCACTGCTCTAGGCTGTTGTTGTTAATACATAATTGTTCTCCATGTGACCCTCAAAGTACACCTGATTGATGCATTCTACATTGATGATAATAATAATAATAGCGCCAACAACAAAAACAATCCATCCATCCATTTTCTGAGCCGCTTCTCCTCACTAGGGTCGCGGGCGTGCTGGAGCCTATCCCAGCTGTCATCGGGCAGGAGGCGGGGTACACCCTGAACTGGTTGCCAGCCAATCGCAGGGCACATAGAAACAAACAACCATTCGCATCTCACAGTCATGCCTACGGGCAATTTAGAGTCTCCAATGAATGCATGTTTTTGGGATGTGGGAGGAAACCGGAGTGCCCGGAGAAAACCCACGCAGGCACGGGGAGAACATGCAAACTCCACACAGGCGGGGCCGGGGATTGAACCCGGGTCCTCAGAACTGTGAAGCTGACGCTCTAACCAGTCGTCCACTGTGCCGCCCAACAAAAACAATAATAATACTAATTTAAAAAGTGCGTGGTGGGTAGCACCCCCCCACCTGCACGCAAACACACACACAAAATATTTGTCCCCCCACCATACAGAGATCAAGTGTCAAAGCATTTTTCTTTTTCAAAGCATCTCATTGTCCGCATTTATCTTTACGAGGACTAGCCGTCCTACATTGTAATTCATACACCTTGGTAGAGGTCTTCGTGCTACCGAGTGCCATTCTGTTGTTTTATTTCAATATTTTAAAAAGTTTATTGAAATACACTGATGGAAAGCTCCTCGCAGATTTGGAGACGTAAAAGAAGCACAAGACACTCAGTTAAGTTACCGCCGTTACTGTTTCTCATTTCATTTGATTGCTAAATACTTATGGCCTAGAAGTGTTTTTTCATACAAATATTCACTGTCATTAAGACTTTAGTACTGTATTAGTGTATGTTAGTGCTAGAGTATGGCGTGTTTTGACTTCCGTACAAATTTGCAGCCCTAGTAACAGAACAAGATTATAAACCGAGGACTCCTTGTACTTTGTGTCTGCTCAGGCCAAGTCATTTTTGTGTAACAGACAAGCATATGTCAGTTAAATCATTACCTATTTGCTGTTGGTAATAAACTATCATAGTCAGCCCTGGGTCTCGTTTGGCCCCCGCAGTTTTTCCGCTCAATCCAGTCCACCTGCACCGAGTTGCTCAAGGTGATCGAGAAGTACCAGCACAGGATCACGCGTGAGTTGAGAGTCCCTACGAAAGCAAAGCTTTAGTTCCATCCAGACTAACAATAGCAAAGGCCGCCAAACTGTTCATTCTCCGCAGGTTTGTCCCAAGAAGAGAACGAGCTCGGCCTTTTTCTGCGCTTCCAAGCCGAGCGCGACCGTACCAAGGCTGGCAACATGATGGACGCCACCAGCAAAGCCCTTTGCACCTCTGCCAAGAAGAGGTTCGAGGCACGAAGCTGCTTAGACGGGGGCATACCACAGTGTACATTTAAATGAGCTTTGTTTCTTTGCCACAGGATGGCGCTCTGTCCACCGCTGAAACGTTTGCACCAGGAAGTTGAGACTTTCCGGCGACGTGCCATCACAGACACGCTCCTGACCGTCGGTCGCATGGAGAAAGCTCGCACCGAGTACAGAGGAGCTCTGCTCTGGATGAAAGACGTCTCTCAAGAACTCGACCCGGACACTTACAAACAGCTGGAAAAGTTCCGTAAGGTAAGAGCTGACTTACCCTATTTGGTCCTCGTTTGGGGGCGGTGGTTGGACTGAGCAGTTTGATGTCTTGGCAGGTTCAAGGCCAGGTGAGGGCAACAAAGAGCCAGTTTGAGAAGTTAAAGAATGATGTGTGCCAGAAGGTGGATATGCTTGGTGCCAGCCGCTGCAACATGCTGTCGCACTCGCTCTGCAATTACCAGGTTGGCCCAACTGTATCTTTTAGTCAGGTCAAGTTTATTTATGTAGCGCCAATTTGCAACAGAAGTTATCTTGTAGCACTTAACCCATTGAACAGGTAGAGAACCACATTCTTACATTATGTATATAGTGGCACCGTGAGGTCCAAGTTGAATTCGTTCTGTGACCACACTCACAACTCAAAGCACTCATATCTCAAATCATCTTTCCCAATTGAAATAAATGGAAATGCCATTAATCTGTTTCAGCCTCCAAAAAGAACCCAACAAAAATGTTATAATTTATAGTGCTCTATAATGTTGTACATGATAAAAACATGTAGTAATAACATCATTAAATACAATGTAAATAATCAAACAATTTTTGCATCTGATTAATTCATTGGGCAGTATCATCCAGGGGAGACGGTCACAATTCCTCTCAGTAAGATGCAGTTATTAGTTGTTTTTTGCAATATATGTCTGTGAGTATTGTTAGGTTGTCTGGCTACATGTGGTGCGCCAACATTTGTATTGAAATATCGGTCGCTTAAAGGGTTATGTATAACACTGCACAACCGATGCTGTTTGTTCTCCCACCTATGGCATTTTGTATTGTTTGTTAGCATTTAGCTAAGCAGCCTTTCCTCAGGCAAAGCTATGTGGTTATTTTAAATACACAATATGTCTTTATTTGTTTTCTTTAGTTTGACAGTAAACCTCACTTGGGAGTGGCGATAAACAGCTTAAAGCCTCTTTTTTGAAGAAGAAGAAGAAGAAGAATTGTTTACTATCTGGGAAACTGCTGCTTGTTGAGAACTGTTGAGTTGTGTTCACTGCCACCATACAGCACTCTTATCTCGGCCGATAAAGGGCTTGTATCTCGAAAAACTGAACCCCACATTAGCATGCACTTGGTGACAGAGGCAAGGAAAAACTCTAAGGAAGAAACCTCCAACAGAACCCAGGCTCTGTAGGGTAAACGTCTGCATCCGCTGGTTGGTTTGGCACATGGAGACATGGTCGAGGGGCAGAAGGTAGATAGAGAAAGCAAACTGAATAGAGGGGCGAGGGACAATAGAACAATGGGCACAACAGGGGCAGTATCAACAACAGTAATAGTCCGTCCCATGATGACAGCAACAGGTGCACTTGTACAGAAGTATTTATTCTTCAGTATTTCACACACATTCGCTGTCCCTGCAGACCACTCTGCTTCAGTTCTGGGAAAAGACAGCCCAAGCCTTGTCTGGCATCCATGATGCCTTCCAAGGGCACGTGCCCTACCAGTTCACCACACTCAAGGTGGGTAGGCGGCATTCTCTCAAAGATCTAGCTTTCTAGCTTTGTCTTTATTACTCATCCAAACCCTGGCAGGACTTGCGGGACCCATTGGAGCAAACAAACGTTGCACAACAGGGAGAGGAAGAGGAGAAGGTTCTACAGGGAAACACAGACAGGTGGAGTATCTCACCCATGTTATTTTCATCAAAACAATTACACTCACTCACAACTTTATTAGGTACCTGGCACAATATAATTAGATTCAATTCTAGACCCACATCATAAATTCCCTTTATTGGTTATTATGGCAGATAAAAATGCTCAGTTTTGCGGTATGAATTTAACAATATTATTATCAAAATCTCACTAAAACACAAATTGCACAAGGCGAGTGGTGAAAGAGTATTTATTGGAAATCTTTGGCCAATTTGTTGGCTGGCTGGCTGGCTGGCAAAAAAATTAAAAAGACAACCAGTTTCTGGAAAAACCTTGTAATGGCCAAAGAAGAATCATGTAAAATTTGGTATAGACCCCAGAAAAAAATGCGCACATCGCAGAATTTGTTCCCAATTTTTGCTGTTTGAGACTATGGCATGGATCGTGCAAACTACCACAAAATTGTAATTGTATGGTCTAGCTTGCTCACTAATGGATAGAAATACTGAAATACAGTGCTCCATATTTGTTACCAGCTTTGGTGGAAGTCTGTGTTCCACTGAAACCCATTCTAGTTGTGATGCTAGTTTACGGTGCTGTCGAACTTATCTACATACATAAGAGGGGCTTAATATTATGAACACATTTCAAAATCACTTTGCTAAATGTGGACAGAGGCGTGACAGTTGCCTGTTTTATGTGTCAGTTTGTGATTGACAGGTAATCATTACTGGTTGTTCCCTGTCTCTCACCACACAACCCGAAAATCACCAAAAATTCTCCCTCCTCCCCCTTTAGTGTTTTTCCCTTGCCTAAATTGCCCATAGAATCTGTTTGTGTGTGTGTGTGTGTGTGTGGTGTGCGTGCGTGTGTGCGTGCGTGCATGCATGCGTGCGTGCGTGCTCATAAAAAGCAGTGAAAAGACAATTTCCAATTATTACAGTGTTAGTACAATATTGGAAACTTCAATGACTAATGATCTCATCTGATTGTGCGCTTGTACCTGTACAGTTGAAACCAGACGTTTTCATACACTATATAAAAAGACACATACGCTTTTTTCCCCCTCACTGTCTGACATGAAATCAGACTAAAAATGTTATAATTATCAAAATGATCTCTATTTGCTAAATCCCAGATTAATGAGAGAAGGATTTTTGCCACGGCCATTTAAAAGCCTAGACAATTTTTCATTTTCTTCAAAGTCAGAAGTTTACGTACATGTTCAAAGTCAGAAGTTTACGTACATGTTTTTAGTACTTATGATTGCTTTAAAAGTGCATGACTTGGGTCAAACATTTTGGATATCCTTCCACAAGCCTCTTACAATAGTTGGCAGGCATTTTGGCCCTTCCCTCCAGACAGAAATTGTGGAACTGAGCCAAGTTAGTAGGCCAGGTTTCTTGCCCTTTTTTTCAGGTCTGGCCATAGATTTTCAATAGGATTCAGATCAGGGCTTTGCTACGGCCATTCCAAAGCATTGATTTTGTTATCCTTAAGCCACTTTGTAAAAGGTTGGCAGTGTTCTTCGGGTTATTTGGTAGCAAATAAGCTAAACTTCTTACCATGCTTCTTACATGTATCGTTTATGTTATCACGAAGAGAGGGCGAGGAGTGGGTACGAAAAGACAGGAAAGCATGATGCTAATTGCTAAGCTATTGTGTCATGAAGTCTCAAAACACTGAAATAAGTGATTGGGAGATACAGTACACTTGTCACATAAGTCTGGCTGGAACCACGGTGGCGCAGAGGGAGTAACCAAGTTTCCATCCATCCATTTTCCGTACCGCGTAGCCTCACTAGGAGCCTATCCCAGCTGTTTTAGCGCAAGAGGCGGGGTACACCCTGAACTGGTCGCCAGCCAATCGGAGTAACCAAATTTGAACAACAAAATAACAAGTCAATTAACAAATAATTCACAGCCTCACAAGACTCCCTCTGAACCGGAAATGAATTAATATGTCACTGGAGAAGTCATCTGAGAACGGCGTCAGGTCAAAGGTTTATTATTATTAATAATATTTGTAATATAAAATAATATTTTTTTTAGTCCCAGAGTGGGGTAATTTCCATCATTTCATTTCATTATGGGAAATATAAATATATAGAATAAATAGCATGCAAGAGAAGACATCTATACAAGTACATTCACAAAATAGAAATTTAGACTATTGTCCATGCATACACTATCCAATTCAATCTATCAGCAATGTTATTTGTTTGTTTGCCAAAAAGAGTGCTGAGTTTTAATTGACTTCTTAGTTTTTATTAATCTGATTTAATAAACTTTTTTTTTTTCTTCAACCAAGGTTGAAACCTTTTAAAAGGCATGTGCTTGCACCTCTGTAAAGTATCACATATTGACATTGAATTGCATATATGAAAGTTTAAAAAACAAACTCTGGAACGTAACCCCCACGATAAACAAGGGATTACCGTAGTGTATGTAAACTTTTGTTTTCAACTGTATTTTTAAAAGTTGCTCCTAAGTGTATATGCTTTGGTTGTCCTTAAATATATTGTTATTGTTCAAAGTACACTTGTTTTAATCCTCCCTAGTCTGGTGTGCTTGGATGACGAAGCATCAGGAGGTGCCGCTGACACAGGTATGGAGGCTGGTGATTGACAGCACACTTATGTAATATCCGCTTGTCACTCTCTGTTAAAAATCACCTGGTTATGGGGGGCGGTTGGTTCTGTCTTATACAAATGCAGAGTGCAACTTTTGTTACAATGACGACCTGTGGCAGAACTCGAGCGTGCGACAAAGTGAGCAGCTATTTAGTGTTGCCAACTTCGACAATAGACAGCCGTAGACAGACTAGTTTTCAGAAATGGCAAGAAAATAGATTTGCTTGGTTCACACTTGATGAGTGGGCAGACCTTCCAGAGACCCAACTACAGTGATACCTTGATTTATGAGTTTAATTTGTTCCGTGACAAAGCTCGTCACTCAATGTACTCAAATATCCAATCAATATTTGCCATTAAAATGAAGTGGAATACCATTAATCCAGTCCAGCCCCCCCAAAAGATTTTTTGTTAGCTGTTTTGAATTAAGAATAAAAGCACTGTATTGTGTAAGAATATAATAAAACATAATAATATAAGGAAATAAACTGGTTTTATACGGTATAATTACTGTTTGTTGGGACAAGTCAGAAGTTACAACAACTATGCCTAAGGTGAGCGCCATTAAGGGCGTGGCCCGGTGAGTGAGATCCGGAATGTGGTCGGTTAGTCTCTGTATGAACGTCAGGACGTGAGGTTGGCTTAGCTGCTGTCGAGCGTTCTCATTTTGTATTTGCATGTTTACGTTTCTCCTCTTCATTATCAGATAAAAATAGATTTTGCATTATTAAACACAATAATTACCTGTGAGATGCAGGTATTTTTGTCCACTTGGGGTCGCCATCCTGACATTTACTGTAGTATCTGTGATTTTGAGTGTTTTGGCTTTAAAAGGCGATGCCTGCCCTGTTGAGCGTGTAGACTGGGCTGCGTGTTGAGTGAAGTTGTGGCCGTTGGCAGCTCATGTATGAATATTCTTGTTATGCGTTTGTTTTCTTACTGTTTGTTCCGTAAAATGTTTGAAAGTGCACCAGCGGCTGTCTTATTTTTTTTTAACCACTTGGGGGTGTTACAATATGTTTCAGCTCGTAAGATACATTAAATTAGCTAGCATTGATATTTTACCTCGTGTCAGAGATCATAGATGTGCTGTTGTGGTACAAAAGGCAGTTAAGCCTCATTTCTATGTGTGAAAAGATCCCAAAGTGAACATTCTCTGTCAGACATGACTTTCTTCTGGCTCGCCACTAGCGCACCAAATTATTTCTCCACGAGTGGTGCGTGCGAGTAAGGTAACGTTAGTCGGTTGGAAAAACAATCCGTGGCAAAGATTTTGCTTTCACCTTTTTTTGTAATTAATTATTCTAGTTATTTGATTCATTGTTGCAGCCCTATGCAATTTAAAAGCAAAAAGATCGACCAGCTCTGAACAAAAAAAAAAATTGTATGCTAGGACACTCGTAAGTCAAGGTACGACTGTACTTCCAGACTGAATTTGGGAACTGACTTCTGCTTTATCTCAAAGGTGTTTTTCTGGACTCCACTGGCATTGACTCGAAAGCTGAGGATGAAGATGGTGAACAGGGTGAGATGGCTTTCCTCAAAGATCTTCTCAGCCCTGGCCCAGGTGCCACCGATGACTTGAGTAGCGAGTGGCAGGATGCTTTTGGGCTCTTTGACGCTCCCGCAAACGGGCCGCCGCCGCCGCCGCCAGGCCACATCGTCCCCCCTCCGCAGTACACCTCCCCCAGCCCAACTGGCTTCCTGCCTTCTCAGCTGCTGGATTACAGTCTGAGTTCCGCAGGTGAGCCGTGTTTCTCGACTGTTGGCAGGCTGACACTGCTCCTCCTCATCGCCATGTGTTTGTCTATCAGGCTGGTCAACACCACCTATGTTCCAAGCGCCGCCCCTTCAGCCTCCTCCTGCTCAGAACCAATCACATACACCGGCCTCAGCTTCTGTAGCCAATGGTAAACAGCAATATAAATCATTATTAGTATTGAAATAATCACGAGTTGTTATTAAAATGTGAATGTGGGTGTAGCTACTGCAGGTAAATCCAGAGACATGTCTGCTTGGTTCAACCTGTTTGCGGACCTGGACCCGCTCTCCAACCCTGACGCTATTGGACGCTCCGCGGATGAGCTCCTCAATGCCTGAAACTGTGTGTGATGATGTCGTAGTCATTTTTAAAACACAAATGACTGTTAACACTGCACTGCACTAGGATTGCGAAGGTGTGAAAAATGTCAGGAAATTTCCACAAGGTTTCTGGTAAATTTGGGGAATATTTCAAATTGGAAATGTTCTATGGGAATTACCGCAGTTATTGGGAAATAAGGGGTCAATTTATTGGAAAGGTATCATTTCCAAACGTTTTGTCATAAGCGGACATCCATTCAAAAAAGGTAGCTCTCCTTGCCCATATGTGAGGGTCCCTTCATTGCTCCAAATGTTTCCGATTGCAAAAAATCAACCAAGCGATGGCTCGTAATTAGAAAAACTCATAAGTCAGGGCACTTGTAAGTCAAGTAAATTGTCCCTGTACTTGCATTGTTTTGGTCAGGATTATGCTAAAATATAAACTATATTTAAGTTCCCAATTAAGAGCCAACTTTCAATTTTGTAAATGACTCATTTATTCACATTAATGTCCATAAATTCCCATGGAAAGGTTCCAAATTTAAACATTTTGACACATTTTGTGTTTGCTTTCACTCGTCATTCTGCATCTTGTGACTGCAGGGTGCTGTTTTTATTCTGGACACCGTTTCGGCTTTATCACACTCCAAAGAAGGATTAGAACATTATTACATAAAAATACATCGGCCACACCGTAGGTGATTGGATTTACAATGTAAAGATGTACCACCTGTTGCTAATCTGTAACCCCCATATAGCCTCCCCCAATACACAATAGATCTGGGGGTGCGACATCTAGGGGAGTTCCACAGGGAGCCCTTCAAGCCAGCACCGCTACTGCTCACTAGTAATCAGTGAGTCAAAGATGAAATAAAAACTTATTTAGTGGGTCATTGGTTGCAGACCAGTTTTGAGCTTGACACCAGGAGCGCCAGTAATAGATGTTTTACTATGAATAGCTTTATGTATATTTTTATTGATTACACCTTGATCTTCTATAGTTTACTTTAAAGGCGTGCCATCACAGTACATCCGCAATCCACTTTTGTTTAGGACTGAACCTTTTTAATCAGAAGTGTATGAAAGAATGCAATGAAAATACTGTATTGCTAAACTGCAAATTATGTATGGAGAGAGTCTCACGTGATAGAACTGTAAAACTTATATGGATCAAACATTGTTTTCCTCCCCAATTATTTAAAACATACAGTATCTACCAAGATTACCATTTTAAACTTGGTAATAAAAAGGTAACAGCGATTTGTCTCCGAGGAGCTTAGGGTACAGTGATTTTGAGATAATGAGGTCTGCATTTGTATGTCTGACTGAGTGCATCTGTAAGGCTGTGATGTGAAAGTCTTTGTGTTTTTTTGTTTTTTTTTCAAATTACTATTGTTATGACTACTGTATTTTAAGTAATTTCCACGTGATACAAGGACCACTTTTTGCTACATTTAGCTTTAAATATGTTCCTCTACTGAAGGTAGCATTTACTCTGTCGCTTGTTGTATATTGTTTATGCTTAAAGAATGTATTTATCGAATCACAAATGCTATATTTCATGTGTTTTATTTCACTTCAGGAGTTACAGGTGAAATCAGGTTAACAATAAACTGGACCAAAAAAGGTTGTGCTTCTGTGGTGTATTTTTGACACTTGGTCATTTCTTTTAGTGCATCTCCAATTGGCCCACGGTACCACATGCAATATGGCGATGACGATGTGCAAAGTGTAGATGATGTGTAGACGAGGATTTATTTTTTTTATTTTGGCCGATCATGTCGTGTTGGAAATTGAGGGTATTCTGTGTAATGTAAATAGTGGCTACACAGGTAGGATGTGACCTAGAGGTCAAAGAGAAATTCTGGAAGGAGCTTGACGAAGTAGTTCTGAGCATCCCAGACAGAAAGAGAGCGAGACAGTTGTGATTGGTGCAGATGTTAATGGACATGTTGGTGAAGGAAACAGGTGTGATGAAGAAGTGATGGGTAAGTTCGGCATCCAGGAAAGGGACAGATGGTGGTAGGCTTTGCAAAAAAGGATGGAAATGGCCGTAGTGAACACTTTCTTCCAGAAGAGGCAGGAACATAGGGTGACCTACAAGGGCGGAGGTAGAAACTGGATTACAATTTGTGCAGACAATGTAATCTGAAGCAGGGTTACCGACTGTAAAGTAGTGGGAGTGTGGCTAGACAGCATAGGATGGTGGTGTGTAAGATGACTCTGGTGGTGGGGAAGAAGATTTAACAAGACAGGCTGAGCAGAGAAACGTGGTGGACGCTGAGAAAGGAAGAGTGTTGAGACAGGTGGACAGGAGGAGCTTCCAGAAGACTGGACCACTACAGCTAAGGTGAGCAGAGAGACGGGCAGGAGAGTACTTGGTGTATCTTCTGGCAGGAAAGGAGAGAAGGAGACTTGGTGTTGGAACCTCAAAGTACAGGAAAACATTCAATATTTGTACATTGTATTGTAATATGTTAGAATAGTACAGGGACGTATGAGGGCAGCAGAACAGCGGTGAATTGTGGTTTTGGTGTGACAGAGGAATTTAAGGCGGAGGTGGGACTGCATCAGGGATCAGCCCTGAGCCCCTTCCTGTTTGCAGTGGTGATGGATAGGCTGACAGATGAGGTTAGACTGAAATCCCCGTGGAACATGATGTACGGATTAGAGACAGTGGCACTGAAGAGACAACAGGAAGCAGAGTTGGAGGTGGCGGAAAAGAAGATGTTGAGGTTCGCTCTCGGAGTGACCAGGTTGGATGAAATTAGAAATGAGCTCATCAGAGGGACAGCCAAGGTTCGATGTTTTGGAGACAAAGTTAGAGAGAGCAGACTTCAATGGTTTGGACACGTCCAGAGGAGAGAGAGTGAGTATATTGGTAGAAGGATGATGAGGATGGAGCTGCCAGGCAAGAGAGCTAGAGGAAGACCAAAGAGGAGGTTGATAGATGTCGTGAGGGAAGACATGAGGCGAGTTCATGTTAGAGAGGAGGATGCAAGAGATAGGCTTACATTAAAAAAAGGATGACCTGCTGTGGCGACCCCTAAAGGGACAAGCCAAAAAGAAAAGAAGAAGATATGTTATGTTGTTAACTGTTCACCAATCCTACGAACTGTGCTGAAGTGTTGCTGTTTCTGGACATCGGGGTGTCAACAAGATGGTGGATCACGAACACTGTAGTATTAAAGATTAAAAAAAATTCATAAATAAAGATTTGGCTTCTTTAACTGCATATATTTTATATATTTATATTATATAAAGCAAGGGAATATATTTTATTTCACACCTTACATAATATAATAGAAATATTGAGCGTTTGTGAAAATCTTTTTTTAAAAATGAACTTTTTTGTTAAAGGTCAAATGATTGGAATGGGCCACAAGTTCTTCATATTGGCGGTAACAGAGGCTAAAAGTCCAGTCATGAACTTAAACAATAATAATAAAACACATTATCGGAAGAAGACATTTTATTTCTTGCTTGATAAAAAAACAAACAAACCAAAAAATCTTCAAAGAAAAATCCAAATCAGGTTGCTGATCATCTTTCAGTGCACTGCTTGTCTCCTACACGTTCCCATCATTGAGTGTTGACTGTGAGGCGTTGACACACTTTGCAGCTGTGGCTTGGCGTGCACCCCTTTTCACCACAACCTGAGATGGATGATGACATTTGATAAATAAATACATTACTATTCACAATAATGATAACATGTAATTCACAGTACTCAGTGGCCCAATTAGATGATAGGGGCGGGGTTGACATACAGTATATCTGTGTGAGTGGGTGTGTACAGTTGTTCACTCCCATCAGATACATGTCTTTGTCAGCTGATACAATACGGCATATATTTACATCCCAGTACATTCCTATGGCACATGTAGCATGGAGGGCTGAGGTTCTCTCAAAATATTACAAATAGCGGTGTCATAAGATCATCATAAATTGGGTTCTTTGTGTGTTCTGCATTTTTTTCGGAAGCTGCAGTCATTTGCTGATGACGAGGAACTGTCCGAAAAGGTATCTTGTCAGTCTCAGTTCAAGGTGTTTGTTCATTGCCATGGTACCCACTGCCGTCTGCACTACAAGAATGTGGTGTGGGTGGACACGGTGGAGACGGACTCGTTGGACTCGGATGTCACGAGCAGACCCAAGAGAGAGGGGTTGGAGATAGGCAGGGTGGTACGGTAAATATAAAAAGTCTACACACCTCTGTTCAAACCTTCTTCCACCATTAATGTGATAAACAACATGTACAAATAAAAAAAAGAATAAGTCAGGAGGGCAAGACAAAATAACTGAAATGATGTTGTTGCACAAGTGTACACACACTCTTATACCAGAATGTGGCTGCGTTAAATGCGAGTCAGCACACAATGCCACCATTTAAAGTGCTTCTTATTAACACCAAATAAAGTTCAGATGTTTTGTGGTAGGCTTTTCCTGACATTTCTTTTGGCTTTTTATGAGAAGACTGATGGTTCTGTGCTAACAGTGACTGCTTTTTTGTTAAAGTGTTCATAATTGCTTCCACCTTGTCTAAGGCCTCAGGTCCAACTGAAGAAAAACAACCGCAAAGCATGATGCTGCCCCCACCCTGCTACACTGTAGGTATGGTCTTCTTTTGGTGATAAGCAGCGTTGTGTTCACACCTTTTGGTATGGGTCGAAATAGCTGTCAGCGTTAACGCAAAATCTTTAGGCTTCTATAATAGCTAAACTTTATTTGGGCTTAATAAGACGCACTTAAAATGAGTTTGAGTTTTGACTAGTTAATTCTGAACACAGCCACACCGCAGTTATCAGTGGGTGTGCACATTTTTACAACCACATTCTTTCAGTTATTGTTTTTTTCCCCTTCCACATTTGAAAAAAACTCAATTCAATTGAGTTGTACAGGTTATAGGCCACATCAATGGTGGAAAAGATTTTCAAATAATTTATCTGGGTCTTATTTTTTTGAAGAGGGGTGTGTAGAATTTTTATATCCAGTGCATAGCCACAAAGTTGAAAAAGGAGAGGGTGGCACAGACTAATGTTGCTTTGGCCTTTTAATACCGATGTATGAATCTCGTTGGCACCGCCCCCTTGGAACTTCAGCGGAAAGGTGGAGGTGCTACATCATTTTGGAAATGGAGTACTGTAATCGAAAATATCAGGCACATTTTTTTTTCTTAACTTTTACCCCTTCAAGTTTTGCTACAATCTGGCAGCACCATGGCCTTTTGTAGTGGAAGGCATATTTTATAGAAAGAAATAGATCGAGATACAAAAAAAGATATGTCTGTGGAAAGGCGTCATGGTATCATATACAGTGAAAAAAAATGATGCCCTTTTCCTTTCAAGACAATACGAATCAAATAAGACAGCAATGAGATCGGTTGTACGGAGGCGGAGGAAAAGGAGGTGAGGCAGTGGGAAGCGTTGTTTGAACAAAGACATCAGAGGGCTAGCATGCTGAAGGCCTTTTTTTTTCTTTTTCCAGAGCTTTAAGGTGTTTAAGGTGCTCGTCAGAAGCTCTCGGGCTCCTCCAGGAGGCAGGGCTGGGTGGACAGAGGCACCAGCGACGGGGACAGACTGCGCAGGCCCACCCCGGGGCGAAAGTTAAGGTCTGGGGCCGGAAGCAGGGGTTTGAGGATGCTGACGAGGCAGAAGGCGGAGCCGCTGTTGGGGATGAAGTTGACTTTGTTGCGGTCGGGACACAGGAAGGGCGGGACCTCCTGCAGAGTTTTGGGCCTGGAACAACCACACACAGGTGAACTTTATTTTCTGGTTTCGAAGTAATGAAGAAGAAAAACAAAAGCAAACTATGGAGCCACAGACATGACTTGGGAGAGAAAAAGGTTGTGGTCACATTATAGATATAGTGGGAGGAAAAGGTATATGAACCCTTTGGAATTTCCTACATTTTTGCATAAATTGGGTCATGTAATGTAGTCTCATCATCCTCTAAATCACAAGAATAAACAAACAGATTCTGCTTTCACTAATACTACACAAACAATTGTGTGTGTGTGTGTGTGTATGTATCTATCTATCTATCTATCTATCTATATATATATATATCCATCCATCCATTTTCTGAGCCGCTTATTCTCACAAGGGTCGCGGGAGTGCTGGAGCCTATCCTAGCTATCTTCGGGCAAGAGGCGGGGTACACCCAAAACTGGTCGCCAACCAATCGCAGGGCACATATAGACAAACAACATATATATAATTTTTTGATAGTGCATTCCATAAACATTCTCAGGACGGAGGAAAAAAACTAAGCCAATCTTTGGATTGAATAACTGGCTAACCCTACTTTGGCAGCAATAACCTCAACCAAACGTTTCCTGTAGTTGCAGATCAGACGTGCACAACGATCAGGATGAATTTTGGACCATTCGTCTTGACAAAGCTATTGCAGTTCATATCTGGTGTGAATAGCTCTATTGAGGTCATGCCACAGCATTTCAATCAAGTTGAGGTCAGGACCAGACTACTCCACAACTCATATTGTCTTCTTCTGAAGCCATTCTGTTGTTGATTTGCTTCTTTGTTTTGGATCATTTTCCTGTTGTATCACCCATCCTCTTTTGAGCTTCAAATGTTGGACAGATGGATTCTTCTGAAAAATATCTTGATAAACTTGTGAATTCATTTTTCCATTAATGATAGCAAGCTGTCCAGGCCCTGAGGTAGCAAAGCACATCCATACCAACATGCTCCCTTGATCATGCTTCACAGATGGGATAAGGTTTTGATGTTATTGTGGTGCGCCATTTTTCCTCCACACGTAACGTTGTACTGTATGTTCCTCCCAAACAATTCAACTTTGGTTTCATCTGTCCACAAAATATTTTGCCTGTAACGCTGTGGAACAGCCAAGTGCTAGTTAGCAAACTTCAAACGTGTAGAAATGTTTTGTTATTTTTCCAGACAGCAACGGCTTCCTCCTTGGTGTTCTCCCACAAAGCCCATTCTTGTTTCATGTTTTACGTACGGAACGGTAGATTTGTCATCAGAGATGTTGCCAGTAATTTCTGTAAGTCAAATTTCAAACAATTGGTCCAAAACATTTACGACAAATATATATCTTTGTTCATCTCTCTATGCTAGCGACATATAGTGACAGGCACAACAATTACAACTGCTTCCACTGCCCTGCAAAAGGTACATTTAACCTTTCTGTCCACCTGTTGGTATTCATACAACAGAATAATAGCTTTGTCTTCAACTAAACAGGCCCAGATTTAACACTGTGACCGAGCAAGTAGATGTGTGAGTAGATTGAGACGAGATAATCATTATTTCAGTGTGTATACTTTTTGTGACATTATTTTTCGTAGGCTGTGAGAGTTTTCTAAATAAGTGCCTTGACTCAGTAAAGGTTGGGAAACACCGCCTTATCATTTCTAGAGAAGGTGCGCTCGATTTGCTTACCCAGCTGCCCAGGAATAATGGAATTTGTATTTTCTGCACACATTATACCTACTTGGTGGCCACAAATTTGCATTACGTGCGGATGTTTATATATATATATATATATATATATAACCCACCATGTCATGTCTGGGCCTCTGGAAACAAACAAAAAAGACCAGCTGTTATACGTACAGGGACTCCTCAGACACTTTGACTTTCTCGCAGCCCTCTGGAGGTTCTCTCTTGAATGTATAACTGTTGTTAGGCCGCGGAGAGGCGGCGTATTTTGGCAGCGGGGAGCAGGGGCCCAGCTCTGGGAACATACACATTTTAAAGGTTAAAGCTGACAAGGCAGTCGTGGGAAGCAACCAAGTACAAATACTTTTAAAGTAGATTTTTCAGGTATCTGCACTTGACTTTAGTATTTTTCTTTTACTTCCGACATTTCAAAGTAGATATCTGTAGTTTGTACTACTTACTTTGTCCCGAGTCTAGATAAAAAAGGGTGAGTTGTGTCAGGAAGGACAATCGGTGTAAAACCTGTGCCAAACAAATGATGCGAGTGACTCTCTGACGGGACAAGCCAAAGGTCACAACAACTTTTGTCCTTGCATCGGTACTTTTTTTCCCTTACTTTTACTTTTTATCCTTACTTTTTGAATTAGTGCTTCTACTTTTACCAGAGTCTCCGTTTATATACGCGTTCCTACTTCTATTTACTCTAAGTACAGAGCGTGAGTACTTTTGCCAGTGGTAGCAGCCGCACGTCTGTGTGTCTCATCACCTTTGTCGTCAAAGGGGCTGCCACCGCCGACCGCGTCGGTGAGGACGGTGAGGTAGGACGGCGAGATGGAGTCGGGGCGGCTGCTGCTGTTGCTGTGGCTCCCGCTCAGGCCGCCCCCCGAGGGGGTCTGCGTGTCGATGCTGCGGGTGCTGCTGCTGCGCTGCGGGGGGAGGGGCGGTGGCGCGCGGTGCCCGTCGGGGACGTCCTGCGGCTGTCAGGCATAACACAAACAAGCTACAGTGTTCAGAATAATAGCAGTGTATTTAAAAAAAAAACGTGAGAAAACACATGGCTACTTCATAACTTTATTTTGTCGGTGTGGAAACAAGATGCCAGCATAATGGTGTGTTTGCACTTGTTGTCTTCTAGTATTTGGTATACTGTATACTGTCACGCCAAATTTGCTATCCAGGCTTTTAAGACTATGGCGGGGGAACACATTTACAACATGTGCTGGTTTCATCTTTAAATAAGAGCCACCCGATTGACACCTGTTATTGCCCAGCATAAATATCCTCACTAAGTGAACATGGCCTTTTCAATGAATTATTGAATTACACAGACTCAGGAGCATTCATGTCAGGAATGTTGGGTCTGCTGCTTTTCTATGACTCTACTCCACACACTATTTGCAATGTAGTGATATAATTTCTACCAATAACAGCGATTTATCTCGTTAGTCATCTTGGATTGCTATTATTTTGGACTGAATCATCCAGAAATGTTCATAAGTCAAGATGAAAACCAGAAAAAATAAAGAACATTGCTATGAATAATGATGTCACCCACAACAATGGTTTCATCCTTCTCAGGGGTGTCTCGGATGATGATACGTTCGATCTCCTGGTTGAGACCCTCCACACTGTTGCGGAAGCGAGGAGCGGATGACTTGGATATGGGGATGGGTATCAGAATGGTCTTGGGCATGGGTGCCTGCGGAACACGCACAAGACAAAATAGAGAGGCAAATACAGTAAACCTCTCCTATTCACAGGGTCATGAATAATGGAAAAAAAAAAAATATATATATAGCAACTAATTTATGCCCCCCCCCCCCCCCAACCCCCAAATTTTTTTTTAGAATTGCCTGTATTCTTATTTTAAACTTTACCACGAACACTTGACTATCATTTCAAACTCATCTTACAACATTACCCTAAAAAATAAATTGGCTTCCGGAAAAAAATGTCCAAATTTGTCTGAATTTCCATATTTTCAAAATTTTGTCAAAAGCATTTCCGTGCGACAGCCATAATCATAATCGTTAATAAATTATGGCTTCAATATTTGTCAGTTGAATTTCTTTACTACATCAACCTTGTAATGGCCGACGCAGTTGCAGCCTGAATAAAAGTACCAATATATGAGATTTCGACGTGCCATCATCAAAAATGTCTGTCTAAGGATTAATTCACCTTTGTCAATTCTGTTTTCAATCCTGGTAACAAAAAAACAAAAAAAAGTAAATAAAATAAAAAAAAATGCTAGTCTATTAAATCAGATTCATCAGATCTCAAACGTCAAAAGTAAAACTCAGCATTCAATTTTGCAAACAAACAAATAACGTTGATAGACTGAATTGAATAGTTTATGCATGGACAATAGTTTTGGTTTCTATTTTGTGCAATGTACTTCTTGTACACGTACAAGAAGTATATGTAATAAGAAGAAATGTAATTACATTGCATTGCATGCCATTTATATTGAATATTTATATTTCCTATAGCCACGTTTGCTGCTGAAACGATGCAAATTCCCCACTGCGGGACTAATAAAAGTTATCTTATCTTATATTACAAATATTTAATAATTAACAATAATAATATACTTTGAACCTGCCGAAGTTCTGAAGTGTACAGTGACGAACTAATTCATTTCCGGTTCAGATGCGGCGTCCTGTGCGGACATGTATTATTTTAGATTTATATCTCGAAACACGTATTAATTGTCCTGTTATTTTGTTGTCCAGAGTTGAAACGCCAACCGTGCAAACGCGGTTGCAGCCAAATAACGTATTTCAATGTTTTGCGACTGCTTGTAACGACAGCTTAGCGTTTGACATGGCTTTGACATCGTCGAGTAACGAGTCAACGTAACAAAAGACGTCACATTTGGCAACTCTGCTTACAGATGATTATGTGGCATCTTAGGGCGTTACAGAAAGAGCACAAAATTACGCAAATAGGTGAATAATAAGAAGAAAGTTGTAGCCAAGTAGGAAAACCATAAGCTCCTTCCTCTCTCCTTCTAGCCGTTTTCCATAGACCATCAAGAATCTTCAGTACAGGTAAAAGCCATGTTTAATGTTCAGTTATCCATTCGGCATTTATTTCTTTTATATTGATTGTTTTATGTATGTTAAATGTTTTTTTGCTAATATTTTGGAGTGCCTTTAACGGATTAATTGGATTGACATTATTTTCTTGCTTCGGTTTCGTACGATTCGTTATTAGTCAGACTTTTGGAAAGAGATTTCACTGCATGTGAATTTGTGAATAGCGAACCGCGAATAGGCGGCGTTTCACTGTACATCGTCACTGTCCAATGAAACAAGAATATAGAGCGACATCACTGGTGTCAAACTCAAGGCCCGGGGGCCAGATCTGGCCCGCCACATCGTTTTATGTGGCCCGCGAAAGCAAATCATGTGCGTCAACGTCTTTGATTATTGTTAAAATCTGTACCAAAATTTCTAATTGTCATACTTAATAAATAATGTTGAGATATTGCAAGCTTTTGTTGTTACCAAAGACCTTTTCGAGTAACTTGAACAAACTATTATCCTTGACCTCTGATTTCAAAACGAGTTATCCATTGATTTGTTGTGTACATCTAATAGTATGATGAGCTGATTTTTATGGTTGCACAGTCATAACAGCCCCCTGAGGGAAACCGCGACAAAAATGAGTTTGACACCCCTGATCTACATTAAAAGGCATTCAACCAGTTTGCTGGAAGTAAGACAGTTATTTAGTTGCTCTTTTAGCTGTAATGCACTAACGTGAGGACATATACAGTAACACAGTAAATCAATTTGTTCGCTCAGCAACAATGCAGTGTAAAATGTACTTACAAAGCCAAGCACGCTAAAATAATAAAGCAAAGCAACAGAACGTCCAAAAATGCCTGCGGCAGCAACCACTACACGAATTCTGCTAGCTTCCCCCTGCTGGCCGTTAGTGAGAATGCAGACAGTGAGTGCAAGAATGTGACAAACAAACAGGATGGCTTCAAAGCTGCCTGCATCAGGGGCTCAATCTGGTTCCTCACACCCACGCTAATGATCACCTGCGACTGCATGATGGTATGGCTGCCATTGAAGGGCGACTTGCGCTCTTTGTCCCTCCGATGACGGCTGCTCCGCTTGCTGCGCTGGAGTTGCTGACGCAGCTTGGCGATCTGAAAGATGTTCAACACGTTTTCAATCCGTGTGTTTGTCTGTCCAATCGCATTCTTGCCATACATTTCACTTAAATGTAGCAGCTTGTAACACAAGGCGTTTTAGTTCTACAAAAAAAAAAAAAAAGAGTTCATTATCCATTTGCAGTCGGTTAAAGTGTTGTCATCCGTGTTTACCTTAAAAGTTCAGTATCTCCACACAGCTAACATGGCTCCATCCGGAAGCTACTGTACGTATATGTCAGGCTAGTGAAGTAGTATCGGTGTCGTAGTATCAGGGCATTTTGAATATGATACCGTCCAAGTAAGGACGTACAGTATTGGGACTGATATTGATTAGAAATAGATCGATACCGATTATTAGTAGTCAAAAAGGCCGATAACCGACATTTGGAGCCAATATTTACTTGCATTTAATACAAACTATTTCAAAAAGCCAAGAAAAAATGTTACACGGATTATTCACATTGTTTTCTCCAAGTTTAAAACACTGTTGTTGCTTTCAAATAATTGTTATCTCTAAACTACAACAGGGAGAGTGCAGTGACCTCCTTGAGCTGGTCGGTGCTCCCGCAGGAGGCCGAACGCTTGTGAGAGCCTCGCCTCCTCTCATCTGCCCAGGCCCTGGGGGTCTGACACATGATCAAAACACAGTCAGAAATGTTCCTGTACACAGCACTCAAATAATAAACGAGCCGCTTACCTGTGTGGCCTTGTCCCTCATGTAGGAAAGGTGCTGGTGCTGGCAGTCGTCCTGAGGCCAAGGACCTTCCAGGTGAGCGCCAGCGGTCGCGCCCTGTGAGGGCCACAGCTGGGCGCGAGGGTGGGGGACGGACAGGAGAATGAGGGCGGGTCCGAGGGCAGCCGAGGGGAGGACGGATTTAGGATAAGGCCGCTGATGCTTTCGGAGGAAGAGGAGGAGGAAGAGGAAGGTTGTCCTGGAAATGTAAACATGTCATTTGTCAACACGGTAAGAGACAGGATGAACCCGCTTAGGAAGTCGTCTTGTACGTCGCGGTCCCAGATTGACGTTAATCCCGACGGGCATTAACACGGTTTAATGTGGGGGAGTAGGTAGTGGGGAGACTGGGAGGCCAGGCTGACCCTGATAAGCGTCTGATGCCACCACTTCGCTTCAGCATTTAAAATGCAAAGGGCGCATGGCTCTCAATTTGGCCGCAGTGTTTGGCCGGCACGTGCGTCGGTTGTTAGGCAACAAGGCCAATCACAAATTCTGCCCAGCTTCATTGCTGCATTTTGACTTGAGCCACGTTTGATTTTCAATAGACAGATGTATTTATTTGTATTTTTTTTACAATCACTAATAGTCAAATTCGACTAATTGACATCCATTTTTTCACTTGTAGTGCACAGATGTCCACTAGTGCCTGGTTTTTCCTCACTAGTAACGTGGTTATCCTACTATATTTATACCGTACATGCTATACAAACAGTGCAATACAACCTAGCACCCGACACTTTATCTAGTTTGTTCACTCATTACTTAATGTCTACTTACTGTTTTGCTATTTCCATTGTTTATATGAATATGTTATATACCTTGTACATATTGTGCATTTGATTGCATTTTTTTTTTTTTTTTTTTTTTTTAGACATCTGCAGTCTTGCTGCCAAAATTTCATTGTACCTGTATAATGACAATAAAAATACCTAATATTATCAGTGAACTAGTACAAGGACTGGGGCAAAAAAAAAAAGTACTCGTGCACTCTTTTTTTCCACATTAGTAAGACAATTCAGCACACTAGTAGAATGACTAGGGCACTAGTAGACACTCTTTGGCCTCACTAGTAGGAGGACACTGGCATATTAGGAACACTTACTAATGAGTCAGAACTGTGCACTAGTTGCCAACTGCACACTACTAGTACTACTAGTGACATAAAATTCCACTAGTGAAGAACTAGCACTCCTCTAGTCATACTAATGGCACACAGATGTCAACGAGTGCACGGTGTTACCGCACTAGTTATAGGTAGTAGCCTAGTCCTAGTAATATGCCAAAGTTATCCTACTAGTGAAGACAAAGAGGGTACTAGTACATGGACCTTCAAGCTGGGTATCAACGATATCGAATCGATATCGTTATGGAATAGGATATGAACTAAATGTTTTCCATACCTGATGTATGTGACAGATTCTACTAGTGCAGTCGCGTTTCAACGCTGCTGTGAGCGACTCACCTGCAAAGGTGAGCTGTTGTCGCGCGGTGCGCAAAGCAGCATGGGAGCTCGCCGTCCACCTAAAACGCGAACGAGGGTGGGAAATAAACGCGGAGAATGACGGCCAAATCGGTAACACATAGGCTGTCAAAATAGGCGCCGCTGGATATGGACGCAAGGTTGTTGTTTTTTTTTTGTTGTTGTTGTTGTGGTGTTTTTTTTTTTCCCTTCCTGTCGCGTTACGGGTGGCTTGCAAAAACAAAAATATGAAGAAAAAACGCTTCGCGCTCGAAGAAGAAATGTGGGGAAAGGAAGGAAGGCGCCTTTTGCATTCGGTGAAGGTCGAAAAAACACAGAAATGCGACGAAGGGACAGAAAAGACAGAAGATAGAAAGAAGAGGGCGGTGATGCTCGACTAGCTTCGCTTGGCACGACGGGAGGAGGACCAGTGTGCACGTCCAAGAAATACGTGCAACTTCCGGTGATGGCTTTCAAAATAACGTTTGTAATTTGTTCCATTCTGGTTCATAACAAAACAAACGCTGCAAAAGAATGACTCAATGTTACTCAATTTCCAGTAAACATGCGGAAAGTTTATTGGAAATGTAAGTAAAACGAGGGAATATTGGAAATACTCCAAAGCCTTCACTGGGAATGTATGGGAAGCAACTGACAATTGAAGGTAATTAGATGGAAAGGTATCATATTCAAGCATAAATATAAACATTTTTGTCTAAAATTCATTTCAGTTTTATTTGTAAGTACAACTTTATCAAAACTGTTCTACAGTTATTTACCGCATACCATTTTCTGTACCGCTTATCCTCACTATCCATGACAGTAAAATATTTGAGTGATTTTACAGTAATTAACTACAGTAACATTGATCATGTGTTTGTTACCTGTGGTTTGTTGAATGTTGCACTTTTATTTATTTAATTTATTATTATTATTATTTTTTTTAATGAAACTCTGACTGTGGGTTGTGTGTGACGGAGTTCAACTGTATTCTAAATGAAGCTCAGTTAAGCATGATCTGACCTACTTCTTCTGCAAACCAAAAGAGCTCCCTTTTACCTTGTGTAAATCATCAGTACCACAAAACTTAGAAACATTGGTATGGCACTGTTACCAGTAAGGACAGTAAGCAAGTTTGCAGTAACTTACCAGTAAGCCAGTGTAAAAACCATATGAAATGTCTTAACAGTCAAGTTAAATTTGTATTTAGTGATCAATTCTTTCTTCGAAGAACAGAAACATGAATATTGAGGTAAATATTTCTCAACCCCCGAATCATAGTAAAATTCACTAGGTATTTAAATACAACTCAACTTAATTTGACTGCAAAGGATTTATTCATTATATTTTCAGATGTTTTTCAGGTGCCTGAGGATCTGTAAGAAGGGTGCACAGCAATATGACAAACAGAATATCTCATAAAAAAAATGTGCCTTTGATAGTTTAACTACCTGTTTTTTTTTTTTGGGTGAAACCATAAGTAAGAATTATGCACTAAACCAGGGGTATCAAACTCATTTTTGTCTCGGGGCGC
Organism: Phyllopteryx taeniolatus; assembly: GCF_024500385.1. Lineage (NCBI taxonomy): Eukaryota > Metazoa > Chordata > Actinopteri > Syngnathiformes > Syngnathidae > Phyllopteryx > Phyllopteryx taeniolatus. Next base: position 27,759,406 of record NC_084502.1, on the reverse strand, counting down.
ATTGTAGTTAGAACAGTGAAACCATATAAATGTTTAATCACCAAATCATATTATTACCATTACACAACAAATTGAGGGATAACTAGTTTTGAAATCAGAAGACAAGGATAATAGATTGTTCAAGTATTGTTTAAGTTACTGTAGAAGACGGGTTTGGTAACAGAAAAATGCAAGAGCTCAACATTCTTGTTTATTATTATGACAATTTGGCATTTGGGTACAGATTTTAGCAAAAATCACAGAAGTTGACAAGCATGATTTTCTTTGGCTGGCCACATAAAATGATGTGACGGGCTGCATCTGGCCCCCGGGGCTTGAGTTTGACACCTATGCACTAACTCGTGTGTTTTCAGAAAATTGCTGGTGCCCAAATTGTCCTCCAATTCTGGAATCACTCTTATTAACAAAACAAGCGCTGCAAAAGGAACAAACATCTGGTCCTTGGATTTACAGGATAAAATGAAGTGAACAATGTCATTTAGTCGCCTCCTTAAGTGGTGTGATTTTACTCTGGAGGGTGAAAGTGTGTTTCCGGTTCGTCTTACTTCAGGTTGTGTGACTTTGATGCCGTCAATGGAGCGCTGACGTAGCTCACCGCCGCTCGCCGCTCGTGCTGATGCTGCAGTTGCTAGGGCGCGGGAGCAGAGAGCAGGGACGTAAACAATTTTTTTTTAAATAGGGGCGGGTGTGGGGATGGAGTGGAAATATCGCCCTCGTGCGGCCAAATTGATGATATTCTTTGATAGATAACACAGACAGACAACACTGCAGCAATATTCACACATACACGCGTACTAATAATATAGAAACAAACAACAACGTGAAAACAAACAGCAGCATTGAGAAGGAAATAAAATAAATAATTAATACAAAGTAATGGTGTGCGACTGCTTAGCACATCCGCCTCACAGTTCTGAGGACCCGGGTTCAAATCCCGGCCTCGCCTGTGTGGAGTTTGCATGTACTCCCCCGTGCCTGTGTGGGTTTTCTCCGGGTACTCCGGTTTCCTCCCACATCCCAAAACATGTGCGGTAGGTTGATTGAAGACCCTAAATTGTCCATAGGTGTGAATTTGAGTGTGAATGGTTGTTTATGCGCCCTGCGATTGGCTGCCGACCGGTTCAGGGTGTACCCCGCCTCTCACCCGAAGATAGCGACCATTGTGAGGAGAAGCGGTTCAGAGTATGGATGGATGGATACACTGGGGAACACAATTTTTGTTGAGTTAGGTCTGACAGCTCTTATAAACACATTTTTGGGTGCGGAATACAAACCTGATCTCAGTTTTTCTCTATCACGTCAAAGTTTTTGAACAAAGGAAATATATACCTATGTAAATAAAACACTAAGATGGAATAGTTACACGCTTTGAAAACAAACAAAAAAACAGCATAAAACAAAACAAAATTTACAATGTATGCCCATACATGGTTAAGAGAAAAGCCAGCAGTAATCCTCTTAATGCCTACTATGCTAGCTTTCTGTTTGCAGATATTGATAGTACTGACCAATTAGGAGCTGCACACACCTCACCGCACTGTCTCAATTGTGACTGCACAAACAAGTTGCCACGTAGCTGTAGATGAGTCCAATCGTAATCAGCTGGCAAGTCTTAAGACAGCTAATCAGTGGAATTTTGCTTCTCTGGAGGGTAAGCTGTGGTGAAAAAAACTTGACGTGCTAGAAAAAAAACAGACACACAATTTGGAATCAGCATGCCAATTTTAGTGTTAATCAGCATAAAAATCAAACTCAACAGAATTTTTCTTTCAAATTGTTACCCAGTGTAATAAATAATTGAATCTGAGAAGATTCCATTATTTTGGTTGTTGTTATGTGATTAAGTAATAAATACGGTTTAAAACAGAAGTTCACATACATAACATAAAAAAGACATGCTTCTTTCCCTCTTTTAGGTCAATTAGAATGACCAAAATTATTTATATTTGCCAATTGTCAGAATAATGAGAGAAGGATTTTTTTCAAGACAATTTTTCATTACAGTCTTCAAAGTCAGATGTTTACATACAGCAAGATTATTATGCCTTTGAACAATTCAGGGCACTTGAGTTAATTCAAGAAACACCTGTGGGTGGATTTGAAAACACCTGATACACACTGCTTCTTTGTGTACTATCAGGAAAATGCAATTTCCAGATGCCTGAAGGTGCTACATTCGTCTGTTTAAACAATTATACGCAAGTATAAACACCACAGGAATGTCCAGCAATCATATCGTTCAGGAAGGATGTAAAGGATTTTGTAGACTACCAAGTTACGGCTCGCAGACCCCATTTTGAGAACAGTATTTCACATTATCAAGCGCAGCCAACTCGAGAAGTGGGGAAAACCAAAGCTGTTTTGGATCTTTGCTTTTCGTGGCAGGGCTCAGTCCCTATCCCTCACTGCATGTTCAATCGTCGCTGAAGACTGTTAGTTGGCTCTTTGTTACCTTATTACAGTCTGTGTTTTTCAGATGTGGTTATTTTTTTGGCTTTGACCACCAGAATATAAAATCTGCCCCGCCCCGCCCCGCCTCCAATGACCTAAACAGACAAATCCATGTTTTCATACATTTATTGAGATTTTTTTCTTCCATAGTGTCTTGAAAAGTTTTATGGAAATTCTATCAAGCAAACGAACAAAGCAATGGAATAAAAGGTCAGCCATGTCCATTGAATGCAACACAGAATCCCACCAAAAATATGTAAATAAATGCAATAATAGTTTTTTCTTGCATACAAATTACTACAGATTACAAAAATTTAAATGAGACCTTTAATGAATCCTGTAGTGGTGCTGAGCATACAGAATGGGTACAACAAACATTGACTGTACAGCGCTGGGCTCCAGCAAAACAAAATTACTTAAAACACACAAACATACTGTATTCTAGAACCACCCATTCAAACATTAATTATGTGACCAGTAGCACAAATAATAATCAGCGTGCTTTGGAAGAGGGTTTGGTATTCTTTGTCTGTCTCTCTTTTGATTTTTTTCTTCATTTCCAACACAGTTCCAAGAAGCACACATTGGACTTTTTTTAGTCTCTGGGTTGTAGTATTCAGTCACATATATAAAAGTCAAACAAAGTCAGATGACACTGGGACAAGAGTCTTGGTTTGAGAGCATTACAAAACCAAACCAAAACAAACAAAATATTCATGGTGCGATTGTGTGGAAAGAGCGTGGGGGAAAAGTCCCAATATTCTCAACCACTCGTATGAGCTTGATTGCTCGTGGCCCTTTTAAGATGCCCCAGATACGGAAAAAGAGAAGGATTGTCATTTGTTTTTCCTCTTCAATCAGGGGTCGGGGGCTAGGTTGATTATTGCGACTAATCATAAGTGCAAAAGAGATTGACAAGATCAAAATATGATTGAGGGTTTAAAAACAAAATTATAGGAACAATAAAACATCTAAAAGCTACATCCTATTGCACAATTTAAGTTATGTGATGATACAAAACATGGATAGTCCACGGCGACAAGTCTTGCATACAAAAACAAAACAAAACAAAAAACAACAACATACAAATAAAAAGTAGTTTGTTCTGTCTTTTAAGACCGTGTCTTCTTTTCAACCGGGCCTTGTGCTTGAATGAAACAAAAACAAGAGCTCATGATTGAATTTCGTGCGGCGTCGCGGTGACGCCGGGCAGGGCAGGACCAAACGCCGATCTCATCGGCTCAAAGTGCACGTAGAAAGAAACAATTGTATGCTTGTGAGGAGCGTACATGAGGGGACAGCAGATGCAATGTAGGAAATGGACGAGCAGGAGAGAACGCTGCATAGCTTGGATTGCGTTTAAAGCAAATGACGCCATCGGAAAAGACACACAGAAGCGTGACCTTAATAACTGTAGTGTACATGGGACTCGACTAAGGTCAGGATTCCCTGTAGCTTCCTCTTGCTGAGCCCCCCTTCCCCCCAAAAAACAACAATTCAACAACATGGTTTGTCCCGTCTTCACCAGAGTGGTGGAATGCTCACACGTGTGTGTCGCCGCGCTCGTCGATCAAGTCTCCGCCCCGCAGGTAGATGGCCGAAGTGGACTTGGGCCGGTTATGGCTGTGTCCTTGGCTCCGGCCTGACCCGTTGTTGTTGTTGTTGACCTCGAGCCCTCTGGCGTCTGTGGAGATGACCCATGTGGTCGGCCGCCACTTCTTCAGGGAGTACGGCGTTTTGACACGTTTCTTGATTTTATCGCTGGTGCCCAAAGCGCTGTCTGGGTTCCCCAAGCTGTCGCCTGCAAACAGGAATGAACTTTCATGACTGTTGGCATATGGATAGACGCATAGAGAGGTGCTTTGAGATAAGAGTTTAATTCGTAACTCAAATCACTCATGCCTCAAATCATCTTTCGCCATTAAAATGAATGGAAATACCTTTAATCCATTCCAGCGTCTCCGCTACAAAAATATATATATTTGTGTTTGAGTATTTTTACGGGGGGAAAAAAAGCGGTCGATAATAATGTACTTTATAAAAACATAGGAATGACATCATTAAATAGAATTACACAATCGGTGTTCAATTCAATGTATCATGTGCTGCTGCCCCCCTTTGTCACCTGGGAGCAGTAAAAGTCAAAGACAGACAGACAGACAATATAGACCTCACAGTAGCAAAATGATGAGATTTCCCCAAAATGACAGTCTCTCAAAATGCCTGTTCAGCAACTCTGGTAGGATTGGCCACTTCAACCTGAGTACAACTCACCAAGAATGTTGAAAATCGGATTACGGGTTCTGGAGAAATTAAGTTTTTTTTTTGGGTGTTGGAAAAAATTGCCTTTTTGGGGAACGTTTTTCTGTGATCTTGCCGATAGAACTTATGGTCATAAAATGACTTAAAAATACAGCAAAACGGTGTAACTTCAATACATTTCCTCCCTTCGCTGATGGGCTGACAAGTTTCAGTTAAAAATATTCACCAAGTACCATTATATTGAATGTTTAAATGTGTTGCTGTACCATTTGTGTTCAAATATCAGTTACTTAAAAGGTTATCAAAATCAGAATCATCTTTATTTGCCAAGTATGTCCAAAAACACACAAGGAATTTGTCTCCGGTAGTTGGAGCCGCTCTAGTACGACAACAGACAGACTTTGGAGACAGAAAGACATTGACAAAAAAAACAGTCACTGAGCAGTAAAGGGTTGCTAGTTATCTGGTCATGCCAGTACATTATTATTTTTTTGGACAATTGTGCAAAAAGATGCAGAGTCCTCTAGCACTTAGAGCAGTTCGAATGACTAATATTGCAATAGTCCGGTGCAATGACCACTGTGCAAAGGGCGCCGAGACTTCAAGGAGTGTATGCGGTTTAAAGTGACGAGTAGTGCGACAATCTGGGACAATGTTGGTTGTGCAAATGTTGCAGATACTCCTCAATCAGTGTGCAAATGGAGCAGATGCTAGTCTGGCATGAGCGCCCAGTATATGCAAATAGTGCAGCATGGCGAGACAACTACAGTGAGTGCACGAGTGATGTATAATTGGCCCCACAGAAATGTGACAACGAACTCAAGTCAAAAAATTGCCAGCATGTTGTAATGGAATTGTAGGTTAGCTGTTTAAGAAGTTGATCGCAAGAGGGAAGAAGCTGTTGGAATGTCTACTAGTTCTAGTTTGCATTGATCGGTAGCGCCTACCCGAGGGAAGGAGCTGGAAGAGCTGGTGACCGGGGTGGGGAGGGTCCGAGAGGATTTTGCACGCTCGTCTTAGTTCTGGCAATATATATATATATATATATATATATATATATATATATATATATATATATGCATTTCCCTTTATGTGTTAGCATTAACATTGGATTTGAGGCTAAGCTAGGTGTTTGTTTTAATACAGGTGTCATCCTCCTAGTTTGTTTAGCTTGACAGTGAATTGGGAGTGGCATTAAACAGCTTGAAGCCTTTTTTTTTTTTTAAGAATTGTTCAGTTTGCCCAAGTGAAACAATCATTAACAATTGCGAAATGAGTAGAGTTCACTGGCACCACAAAGCGCTTGTATCTCAATTTTGAAACATTACAAAATAAAATAAAACCGCCAAAGGACGGCTTGTATCTTGAAAAAGTCTTAATTCGGGTCACACATATTTCAATGCAACACTACACATTTTTTTGGGGGAACCTATCCTCCAATATTGGCAGAAAAACTCGCCCAGTCACTGTTTTTTGTGCTCAGGCAAAAGCAATCAAATTATTACTTTAGTGCCATCTTACTGTTGCTGTTAGGTTTGATTGATGATGCTTTTCGTCCGCATTTGAGATGTCCTGTTTCTCGTGCACAGTTTAACTGCAACAGAGTTTGTGTTTGCTTCTCGATGAAGCTAATGGCCACTTTGCCGTTACAATTTGCTTGTGTTCCCTGACATTTATTTTTGTGTGGCAATGCCAAAACGTGAGTTTGATGACTTACTGTTTGTGTAAAGTGCTAGTGCATACGCCCGTCATGATAATTACTATATCGACTTATCGTGCGATATATAAAATGGACACGACGGTTTTCCTGGACTCGATAAATTCTCATTGTTGTGGTGGGCCATGAGCCGACGGCTGTGTCATTAGCTGCTTGCGGGCTCGTGGAACGCCGGCGGGAGGTGTTGGCTCCGTCCGATACCCCACATCCCTGCTCCATGTGCAGTGCGTAGCACACAACAGAGACACTATAGTTTGCTAGTCGACGAGCTAAACAGCTCGCTCTGCCGCAGCGATGTCGCTTAAAACGTCAGCGTCTTGCTCCGAGTTACACACATGAGAAAGTTAACTGTTTCTTAAGCATAACCTCAGCGGCACACGTTATTCAGCCAGTCGTTGTTACAGCTAACATATTTGATTGACAGGTGATGGGCACGTCTCCAGCGGACCAATCACACAGTCCTGCAGCTCGAGGGTGGGCCTTATTTTTCATGATTTCAGAGGTATAAAAATAATAATAATAAAATAAAATATATATATATTTTTTCGTTTATCGTGATAGTTTTTGGGAAAATATCTCGTTCTAAAAAATGTGTTATGGTGACAGGGCTACCAGTACACATTTTTGTCAACCATGTCACATCAGCTTGTGCTAGCATGTTATATTAGGCTGGTATGCTAGCTGATACTATTGATGAGCCTCGTGAAGGTGGTAGCCCCTTATGTTGTGACAAGCGGTCACTAAATTCAACACCGTGAGCTCTGTTGTTGTAACACTGTAAGACCGGGTCTTGGTCTCAAGAACACATTTTGAAGGTTTTGGCCGGACTCTGGATTTTCCGTCGAGAACGGCACTGATCTGCCCTTTTTCAAATTTATTACTGTGAAGCACTTGGTAAATCAACAGGTACCTTCAATTCATGTGTTACTAACCCCCCACCGCCGTAATGACTGCAACCTTCGCGGTGTTGTGACTGAGGAAACTGGAAGTATTAATTGATGTCTCACATAATGAGGCCAGGTCCTGTGTGGTGAAGGACAGGTCCAAGGAGTTGGGTCTCTCAGGTCTCCGAACTCTGGGCTGCCTGAGCAGGGACTCGTCTCGCATGGTGACCGTCGCCGGGAAGTCCGAGGCGCCGGAGCAGAGCCCGGCGCTTTCTCCCGGAGGTCCGGTGGGAGCCCCGCTTCCTCCTTCCGTACCAGTGTCCTCATCTCCGCCTCCTTCGCTTTCGCCTCCGCTGTTGCCATCGTCCCGGCCATGGCCCGTGTTGCTGTTGTTGTTGTTGGTGTTCGGTCGGGCCGAGCGCAGCGCGGCCACGCTTGAAGACGGGTCTCTGGGATCCGGCTGCTCACGGCTAAGAAGCGGCTCGTGTTCGTCGGGGCTGGCCGTGATGACGCCGAGGCTGAGACGACTGTCATCGGAGCGCAACGCTCCGTTTCCGTTGTGAATGACACCGGATCCTCCAAAACCCGTATCTCCACTTATGGCCACGGAAGAGACAATGCCGCTGTTGTGACCGTTAATGGCGCCATTTATGCTGGCGTTAGCGTGCACATCTCGTAGAGCGGGTATATTGTTTATGCCCACGCCTCGATGAGCTTCTGCATCCATGTTTGGGCCCGTTACTGCACTGCTGTTAATCTTGGATCCCTCCACCTGCCGTAGGTTGGACTTCCCCGAGCGTCCGAACTTGAACCTGAGCGAAGAGGATGACGATTCCTTCTTGGCTGACTTGTTACGCAGGGACAAGCTAGACGGCCTTTTGGGCAGGTTCTGCTGCTTGGGCAGCGGGAAGACGGTGGCAGGCATGGAGGCAGCGGGTTCGGACGTACCCGAGGCCTCACTTGCCATCTTGATGAGGGGGTACAGCAAGCTGGAACTTCCTGGGCTCAGTGGGTCTGGCGAGCAGAACTGCTTTTGCGAGTGTTCCATAAGGTTCTCATCTGAGCTCTCTTTCAGGTTCTTGTCGACCTCTTTGGGATCAAGCTTGGTGGTCTCCAGGTCTTCCTGAGTTAGGTGGAGGCAGACTGGGACTGTGGCGCACCCCGTTGGCCCCTCGGACTCAGAAATGATAGTGGTGGTCGTGGTGGAGGCTGAGGGGCTCCCTCTGAGACCCAAGCAAGCCCCGCTGGTGCTGCTAGCCTCTGGGCTGGGCAGTCGGGCGTTAGCTTGCTGCTGGCGTTCTTGGTTGATCGAGTTCCTGTTCCTTTCCACGGGTCCGCCCCCGACTCGGCCACCTGCAGAACTTGTGGTATCGGCCTGCGTGTTTTTGGCCATGCCCTCGTGCTCTTCGATGTAAGTCGAGGAATGGTCGCCATACGGGCCAGACTTGGGTGTCACGCGGTTTCTGGATGGAAATGGGAGAAATAATTTCCGGTTTTAAAGCGCAGCCATTAAAACAGATGAAGAACCCCTTAGAATTTTACCTCTCATTGTGCAGTGTGGTCGACATGGGGTTGAGTGTGGGGCTGACTGATTTGGAGCGGTCCCAAATGAGGAGCAACTCTGCCAGCCGTTCCTCTGCACCCTGGGCTGTGAGGCGGGCCTCTGCATCCTGGTCCCAGCAGTCCTCCATCGTCTCTTTTAGAGAGCGAACCGCCTGCCAGATAAGACGCATAGTAATCGGCTGCAAACTGTATCTACAGCCCCCATTTCCAAACTAGGGAGCCATAGCTTGAAGGTCCAAAAAATGTTTTGCAAATGCAGTATACAAAAAATGGGTGAAAAACCGCAAATAATTGACACCCTCCTCTAAAACATTTTGAATTGCCTATGCTAATGGTTTACATGGTAAATATACAACAAACCATGATCCACAATACTTTAATATGATTCCAAACTCATCTTGCAATATTATTGTTCAAAATAAATGGCTTACTTACACATGATCGGAGTTCGAAAACATGCACCAGATGTGAAAGACGAGCTCATCCGTAAAATAATTTATTGAAGTGAGTTATGCACGAGTTGATGTGTGCGTGTTCATTATTAATATTTCCATTTTTTTTCAAGGTCCTGTCTTAAAAACTGAATATACAGTCCTGTCCAAAAGTACATTTCAACTCTTATTTCCAGGTATTTACAGCTGGATCTGATACACAACTGATTATTTTAGTTTTATATAAATTATTAATATTGGTCACAGAACACCACATTTAGATGACCAAACTTAGTGAAAAAGACTAGATGAAATAGATTAAAGTGAATAACATTCAATATTTAGTTTGAAATCATTTGCTCGCAACACAGTAAATCCCCACTATATCACAGTTCACACTTCACGATCCCACTATAACGTAGATTTTTTGGGGTAAGTGTTATTACAGTTGTTACTCTATTTTTTTAGACTGTTTGTACAATATTTTTCTGTTAGCCATTGCTCGTGCTCGCTCAATATCCATTATTACAAGTGTTTAAATGTGTTTGTATTGTTTTAAAAGTTTACAAAATTTAAGCGCTGTAAATGTTATGAAAATATGCCAAATATGTATTTAAATAGGGAATTTCTATATCGAGGATTTCACTTGTTGCAGGGGTGGTCTGGAACGTAACGTGAGGTTTACTATATCTGTGTCAAACCTTTGACCCACCAATATCAACCATTTGCATTTAATTAGTGACATTCCTCTCCACATTTTGCTATTCTGGCATTTTTGTTGCTCCCCTTCTGACTCTTCTCTTCCTCACACACATACCAAGCTGTTCTCTTTCCAGGCTTCTGGGAATTTGGGCCGCTGTTTCTCCCTCGACACCAGCACTTGCATATCCTCGAACGTCGGGTGGTTCCCGGCCTCCGCCTGGAAGGCCATCTGGTACTCTGATACAGATTCGCCTAGAGGAGAGATGTGAAATTTAGGAACCAGTTTTATGCTCCGACTTTGAAAAACGCGTGTGCGTGTCAAGTCTTACCAGGGAAAAGGTCTGTGCATCTCATGAAGGTCTCCCAGTAGATCAGGCCCACAGCGTACATGTCCACCTGCTTCAGCGCAGACTCACAGTCCCTCAGATTCACTGCACCCTCCAGCACCTCTGGCGCCATGTAGCGGATGGTGCCCACCTACGAAATTACATTTTGAACACTTATTGCCATGCCCACTGCATTCCCTTGATTAAATTCTCCTTCAAGTAACTGTTACCAAGGGTTTGCTCTCACCTCACTGATAGCAGCGTTTTCCTCCTCCCCGTGGCGTGCCAGCCTGTTACCCGTCAGCTTCATAGACAGGCCGAAGTCGATGATTACGCAAGTGCCATCGGCCTTAACAAGAATATTCCGACTGTTCAGGTCCCTGTGGGAGACCGCTGGCTTGTACATGTCTTTGAAAGAAGGAAGGAAGAAATGTGAGACAATATTTGATAATGGAGGTCATGGTGCTTCTAAAATTGATTCAGTTCAGGAACATTGCGCTTTTAAAACAAGATACAATGTGCATAACCAGCTGAAAAATAAACAGATTTAGGCCCAGCAGTTAGATAGGGATAGCTACAGCTCCTATCTCATACCTTGACTTACAAGTGCCCTTACTTTTTTTAATTATTATTATTAATTTTATTTTTTTTACTTTTTTTGAGTTACGAGACGTCGTGTGGTCGATTTTTTAGCTTTGTGTTGCGGGCCAAAATATGAGTTACAAGTGAGCTTCTGATATGGTGCTGCTCGAGTGAAGTTGGGGAAAAAGGTCACAGTCACTGGCGCACTTTCAGCCAATTATTAATGGAACAAGCAGACAAACACAAATAGGGAACGAAAACACGCAACGAGCATGAAGAAGACGTTAGTCACGTGGAAAATGGAGCTGGAGTCAAGAGCTCCTGACTATTCACTAGGCCACGGCCCATTAAAGGCACACATCAGCACACGGATATGCGACTGTACTACTTACTGCATGTGTGTGTGTGAGAGAGACTTTTGACTTAATTACAGTTCATATAACCACTTTATTTCTTTACATTGTCTTCAATTGTATTTTTATATTTATTCGCTGAAAAAATTGGGCTATTTTTCTTTATTAGAACCGTAACAAAAAAAAAGATGCTTCATTGAGGTGGCTGGAACAGATTAATGGCATTTTAATTTCAATGGGGAAAACAGATTTAAAATATTAGAGGGCATTCAGTTACGAGCTTGGTAAAGCAACAAATTTAACTTGTAAATTAAGCTACCACAGCATAGCTCATTTTACACTTGAGACTATGTGAGTCCCGGGATGCACATGTCTAGGAAACAATGAGTCCCAACCTGGGAACAATGAGTCCCTGCAGCTTATCATCACAAAATACAGATACAGTAATCCTCTGCTATATCATGGTTCTTGCTTTGCGGCCACGCTATATTGCAGATTTTTGTTATTATTTACCAATAATCTTATACAGTTTTTGCAATATTTTTGTGTTATCCATTGCTCTTGCTCTCTCTCAACATATATGTGTTTAGGGCTGTCACAATAGCAAATTGTTTAGGATGATATATTTTCCCCAAAATTATGACGACAAACAATAGTTTTGTTGATTTTTTTTATGCCATTGATAAAATGATATTAGAACATAATAATGCAAGTACATCCTTTTTAAGAACAATTCACTTTTAATTCTAGGAATAACAAACATTGACATTGTAATGTGGAACAGGCAATATACTGCCAATTAAGTTTCCAGTTGGTTAAGAAAATGTGCAAATTATAGCAAAATGAATCAGCACATGTAGATCAAAGCGTGTTTTGATTCAATTCATTTGTACCATTTCATCTTTAATATTTAGTCTGCAGCCTTTTTTTTTTTTTTTTTTTTTTAATAAACGCTGCTTTGTCAACATGTTCAATGGCTACATCTCTTACAATAGTGAGTAACGCTATACTGTATATAATGTGAGCATACATGTGCCACGTTTGTATTTGCATTGTTTGGGCAAAAGGTTCCGTAACTACAACCTGACGGGAAATGTGCCACCATGTTTTTTGTTACCAGAATCCCAGCTGAAGAAATTGGGTGGGATGGTTGTGTTTAAAGTTGATTTTGTCACTTTGAGGTTTTAAGTTGTGTTGCCTTTGTTGCGACTTCATACAAATTCAACATACCAGCTCAGTGGTGTTAGCGGGATGGCCGCGTTCATCTGGCTTGAATCTAAAATGTTCCCACATTGTCACGGTGGTGTGAGGCTTTGGAACTAATTCCATTTATGCCGCTCAATTTTCTTTAACAGTGCAGCTATTGGCTCGCCATCAGAAAACTTAACTTCGTGTACGTGAGTGCCCGCATTTCAAAAGTGCGCGTGCACACACACGGCCAAGATGGAGGGTCCCCGCCCTTCACTAACTGATTGGTTTAGAGACCACGGTGGGTTTCATGTGTCTTCTTTCAAGTCGCGGAAATGTTTTTTTCTTCCAAATGACTGGGCACCTGCACGCACCCTCTTTTTTTTTTTTTTTTTTTGCTACACCATTCAGAATTTAGGGCCTTATATGCGACCGACTTAGTCGTACTCTGGAGTCCTGTCTCGCACCCCCCCCCCCCCCCCCCCAAAAAAAATAATTCATACGCCGGATTTCCAGCACCACGCCAGAGTACTAAGCCATAGATCTGCGTCCTAAAACGGAGATTGATCTTACTTTATGCGTCTCAGACCCACATCAAATGAGATCCCTTCACTGTATACTGATATTGAATTATACTGTACATCAAGCAAATCCCCTCATATCGCTTAGTGTCCTCCTCTCCTCTCATTCTACCGCAACAGGATGCACTGTTACTAAATAACTAAACTCTGTCTCCTCTATCAAAGCTACAAAAATAGGATTATGATCATATTGCCTAATATCCTTTCCCTGTGCAATCCTACTGACCAGAAGAGGGGCAGTTAGAGCATCGAATCAAGAGACTATCCTGATCGCAGCTCCCGTTACAGCAGGTGACTCCTCTTTCCCTTTTGAATCTTCGCCTGTCCCTTGCTCATCCACCTGCCTTTCGCTCAGTCTTCCCTCCCTACTTCTAAGCCTCGCTGACTGCTGTGATGAGCACCACTGCTGATTGAGAAGAATGAGGAGGGCCGAGGGAGTTGCAGCTCTGTTTAGTTGTCACTTCTGCCTACGAAGAATGATTTCACTAAGCCTTGGGAATATTCGTATCAGCTCACTTTGTCCTTCTCTCCAATTTTGTGTGACTTGGATGCAAGCTAAAGGCCACTCTATAAATAGGCTTGCTGTGCAGGCAGCATGGAAGTGTGCGTTTGTCCAAATGCAGTGATGCAGAGTGACCCATGCAAAGACCCACACGGAGTTGTACTGTGCAGGCTTTAGATCTTGGCTGGAAAACAGGGCTTTGGGAATAATTCTAATTCCAATAATTTTGGCAGCTCACCTCCTTTAAAGAGTTCAGTGTGCAGGTACGCCAAGCCACGAGTGACGGAGTGAGCAAGCCGGCAGCTGTTGACCCAGTCGTTGGTTTGAACGCTCAGGTAGCGGCTTAGAGAGCCCTGGATTAAGAGAAAGGGGTACGATGAAGAAAAAGAGAGACCGTCGTGACACGTGGATGAGTCAAATCAATCGTCAGCATGGCTCTTGAGATCTGACAAGAAGAGAGGTGACGTGTGTAGAGGGGGAAAAAAGTTGCTGAGTCTTTGTTTGTCACTTCAAAACACTACTCGACAAAGGGCAAGTGACAATGATTTCACGTGCACCATCATCCAGGTGATGGCACAGGTTTCACCATTTTGTTTATTAGAGCAAATAATTCTGCTTATATTACACTCCAACTTTACGACTGTGTCTGTTTAAAGTCTATTTTATCATGGATTTCTTTTAAAGTGTCATTCCAGTTGTTTGTTTAACCAACAATAGTGTTTTAGAGCACTATTTCCCAACCTTTATTAAGCCAAGGCACATATTTTACATAAGAAAAAAAAAATCTCATAACACACCACCAAACAAAAACGTCACAAAAAGTGGATACTCATTAACTGTAGAGATAGGCTGATGTTTTTTCAGGGTCAATATCAGTACCAATTATTTGTAGTAAAGGAGGCCAATATTTATTTGCTTGGAAAGGATTAATATTAGTGTCAAAATTTTGAATAATACAAACTCCATCACTTTTAAATGCCTTTAAGCATACAGTGGGTACGGAAAGTATTCAGACCCCCTTACATTTTTCACTCTTTGCTATATTGCAGCCAGTTGCTAAAATCATTTAAGTTAATTCCCCCCCCCCCCTCAATGTATACACAGCACCCCATATTGACAGGAAAAAATGCATTATTCCCAAAAGACTCATGGCTGTATGAGCTCAAAAGGGTGCTTCTACTAAATACTGAGCAAAGGGTCTGAATACTTATGGCTGGAAGTGCAGGAAGCTTCAAGCCTCAGCAGCAGTTAATTGAAAATTTAAATAAATAAATAGTTCCCTGAAGTTTACTCAGTTTTAAATAGATTTTTTGCCGTCGGATTTAAATTTAAAAAAGGCAGAGTCCGATATGCGTCAAAATGTCAAATATTGGCGCTGATAATCAGGTTTATCCCTGGTTAACTGCCATATAGTGGAAGAGCATTGAGTTGTTCTGCCTGTCACTATACATCTCTGACATAGATAGACAAACAAAGATACGGCCACTTGAGTGTAATTGGGCAATTTCCCACAGCACACTAATTTGCCATGGCACACTGGTTGGGAATCACTGTTTTAGAGAGCAAAATGCAAGCTTTAGAAAACACAGGTGTTTACATACCTGTTTAAACACTGAATAATCAATCTTTTCTAAAAAAAGAGCATATGCTTGAGTACATCACATTCATTCATGAATGGCCCAACACTAGACGTGTGTACGTGTGCCGCTCAAGATACTGAACTTGACAACCTTTCTCCAGCAAAGCGGTTATTTATGTTTTTTCTAGATCGTTGTCACGTTACATCACCATAGGCAAAGAATGTAGAATCAAAAGGATATGACACCATCCCATCCATTTACTGTTTGGCTTGATCATATACTACAAAGCAACCCTCAGTTAGATCCGGCCATTCTATTATTTACTACTTATGTACATATTTACTCATGCATTTTGCTTACAATCTTTCCTCGCTGACACTGCATTACATGACCAAGGGAATCATACTCAAGGCTACATTGTATAAGAGGTGGTTTTGCTTTGTCTTCATACCAAGCGACAGCTATTCAACTACACTACAAGTGCATGTTGCCCGGATTGCCAAAAGACCCTGGGAGTCATTTCACTCACGTGTGGGTAGTAATCCATGACCAGCAGGTACTCAGTGCGCCCCTCTGGGCCTGTCCGCTCATCGGCGGCCACAAAGCAGGCGATGTTGTCGTGCTCCAGTAGCGGCAGCCGGTAGATGGAGCATTCATTTAGAAAGTTCTGGCGGTTGGTGGCAGTAAAGACCTTGACGGCAACAGGTCGCTCATCGAGGGAGCCGCAATAAACAGCACCGTATCGGCCCCGGCCAATCAGCTAAAGGAGGGGGCAGTGGAAGAAGGGCAGAGAAAAGAAACAATTCGTAATCGATTTACGGTGCACAACATAAATGAGTGCATCCCCTTTGAAATCTAAACTATCAATTTGTCAGTGAACACAAGAATCATTTTCAGAATTCAGTTGGTTGAATTCATACCTTTTGAACTCTAAAAATGGCTGCTCAACATATATTGGTGCATAGGAAATTTTGCCACATTAAATTATTATGTGGGGGAAAAAATAGCCTTTTTGTATGTGCACATTGACAAACCTCATTTGCTCACATTTGTGTATTGTGTAGTAGAGTATGCAATAGAAAATATTGATTCTGAAAGGAAACTCAAGGTTTTCTGACTAATCTGTTGAGATGCACTTATTTATGTTGAGCACTGTATTTGCAATTCTGCCCTTGTCCTTAGCGCACACTCATTTAACACCATAATGACAGAAAATCAGATTGACGTTTGTGAGAAATTGCTGACAGGAATGTAGAGAAAAACAGAATCAGATGAAAAAATGGCTACAAAGAAATCCAACATGAAAAGGACAAGTCAGGATGTGGGCATAAAATTAAATTAGGTTACTTATACCATTAAAGTGTCTTCAACTTCGCTCCAAACTTCAGCCAGTAAGTTAGTGTTCTTAGGGGTGCAGAGTACTATAGACTGCCCTTTACATCTCAACACACACAACGAAAACAAAAACTGAATGCATGAGATGCAGGAAATACCCAAATTCAAAAGCACATTTCTTCAGCCGAGTTGTACTAAAACATGAATTTCAGTGAACAGTTACAGAACCTTTGGACTTGGTGGTCTGTGACAGGGGTGCCAAATCTCATTTTTGTCACGGGCCACATTGCAGTTACGGTTTTCCTCAGAGGGTTGTTGTGACTCTGAACCCATATACTGTACATGTCATCATATTATTACATGTACACAACAAATTGATGCATAACAAGTTTTGAAATCAAAAGTCAAGGATAGTAGTTTGTGCAACTATTGTTCAAGTTACCGGTTAAAGGTGTTTGGTAACAAAAAAATGCAATATGTCAATGTTATTTATTACATATGATAATTTGAAATATTGCTACAGATTTGAGCAAGATTCATGGAAATTGATGCACATGATTTGCTTTCATAGACCTCATAAAATGATGTGGCGGGCCGGATCTGGCCTCCGGACCATGAGTTTTACACCTGTGGTCTAAGAGCAGCCACATCTGCTTTGCAAGAGAGAGAATGTGGGTCCGCATTTGATAAGAACCAAGGACGGCACTGGGAATTCAACTCCTGCCTGAAAAGATATCAGTGCCTTGTGCCACTTGGATCTCAGACAGTGCAGCACAGCATGAACACCTGAACTTCGGGGACTGCTAACATGCCACATAACATTCTATCCCAATTTGTGGGTTTCTAGTTCCTGGGCTTCCCGTTCTAGTGTGGAGTATGACTGATTTCAAAGCCTTTGTGGTTTTTCTCTTTTGCGTTCAGCTACTGGCGCCAGTTTCATCTCATCAGTGTGATAACCAACATGCAGAGACTTGAAGCTTGAGGCCGGGATTCTATTTTGTTAATGATTTTATCATTGTGGGTGATGGTTGGAGTTAAATTCTTGGAGAAATAAAATGCAAAAATGCTTCTAGAAAATGAGCAGTGACGATTTCTCTCGTTTTAAAAAAGAAAAAAAAACAATCAATGTATTTGCAGTACTTTTAAAACAAAATAAGATAGGGATAGCAACAGTATATTGGTAACAAATCAATCAAAAACCACATACCGGACTGTGTTTTGCCTCACTAATACACTTAAACTAACATTTCTCTTCTCAACTCTTAGTTGTGTCAAAATCTTCACGACAAAACTTAACCAATACTGCATTGCTTTCTCTTAACTAAACATGTTCAGCGCTAATTTAAACAGAAGAGATCATCATTGAGCAAAACTGGACATTTTGCTATTGCGCTCCCAAGAACGTCAAACTAGAGCATATACAGGAAGTCAGGATGAAAGCCGGTTCGAAGACGAGCCAGGCTTACAAATCACCGTGCAAAGAGTTAATATTGTCACCACCAACCAAGCTAAATTGGCTTCTTATCAAGTTTCCTTCAAGAATGTGTGTTCTTGGAATAGTCACATGACACGTGCTGCCACGACTTGGATGCCGAACCAACAATTGTAACTATACTACTTTAAGTGTGTTTACTCCCTATGCCGGTAGTTTGATACGACAGATATATGTCTGCACTTCTTTTGTTCTCAAGATGTCCTAAAAACACACCCGCTGAATTCTGCAGGAGTGTTGTAGTGAGTGTTGGAGGTGAGCGTTTTTGCAGAATAAGTGGCATCGTTTCTTTGGGGAAGAAAAACTGAAACTGTGACATTTCGGGGAACAGACCTCGAGCAGCTTGAGATTATCCAGGTCTAAAGAGCTCTCGGAGCCAGCAGCCTCCATCATGTTCAGATTGTGAAGGCCTTGCTTCCTGTCTCCTGTAAAAAAAATACAAATAAAAAAAATAAAGAAAAACATGCATGCACACACACAAAATCCTTTAAACAAGGTCTTCTCTGATCCCATTTATTACAGTGATCACGACCCCACAAAAACATTTAACAGACTTAGCTACTGAATGTGGTCTGTTTTTGCTCTCAGTGTGGCGCCATGGAAACTCACCACGCATCAAGCGGTAACCAAAGAAAGCGGCTGCCGCGACGACGGCCAGCACAGAGACGGTTGCCAGGGCAATGATTATTGTCTCTTCATAGCGCAGAGTGTGAGGGTCTGCAAGGACGACAGATAAAAAAACAAACAAAAAAAAAAAAAAACGTTCAAACAGACAATGAGAAAGGAGAGGAGCACAACATAAGCAGTTGACCTAAACAATATAAGAAATATAGTATTTGTGATTCATATCAAATGACGAATGATAAATGGTTTTTCACTTCTACCTACAAGGTACACAAAGCGCTTTAACACTCTCTCCTCATTCAGCTACCACCGAAGAGAAACTGGGGGTTCAGTATATTGCTCAAGGACAATCCGACATAGGCTCAGGAGCCCAGGATTAGAGTTGGCCATTGTTTGAATTTGAGCCATTCCGGTTCCTTATTTCGATTCTCTAATCAGATTCTTTTAGGGGGCTGGGTCAAAAAGGTTTGCATGGTTTAAATAAAGGGTGTCCAAATTATGAACATCCAATTTCTTAGCAGCCAGCAGCATAGACTAAAATGAACATTTGACTCGAGGTTCTTTATAACCAGTACCAATATCAAACCTATGAACTAAAAGGCAATGTGTGTAATTGACTTAATGTTCATTAATGAATGTTTCAGCTAAAAGTTAAATATAGCATTGTTAAAATAGTTATTTGGGACTGTTTCATCACGTCAAATGGCTTAAATGTGCAAATTTTATGTTCCTGTTTTAAGCTTGTAGCCTTTTATTTTGAAGGGTACGCACCGGAACTCAGCATTTTGGCACGAAAAGTAACTTCACACGGCACCGGTGATTTTTTAAATTATTTATTTTTAAAAAACATTTTTTAATGGATGGAATCAAATGCTCTAAAACGCTGATTCCTTTCCCTTACCCACCGATGAGGCACAAGGTTAGTGTTTGTGATACTGTGAGACGTTTATGTGAATTTTGTCCCAATTC
Organism: Phyllopteryx taeniolatus; assembly: GCF_024500385.1. Classification (NCBI taxonomy): domain Eukaryota; kingdom Metazoa; phylum Chordata; class Actinopteri; order Syngnathiformes; family Syngnathidae; genus Phyllopteryx; species Phyllopteryx taeniolatus. The sequence goes on along the minus strand of NC_084502.1, from coordinate 27,739,864 downwards.
ATTGTGATGTAAAGTTGCTACAGTGAAATTTTAGCCCAATCTTTTGTATTTTTTTTTTGTCATCGCCGTTTACGTTGGTTTGAAGACTAAAAAAAATGCTAAAAACCATCAGAGCAAAAGTGCAAGCAACCGTTTACCTTGTTAGCTGTCTCAATGTTGGCATAGACTTATTTTATCGTTTCACTCACACAATCGACTTGAGAGTTGACTTCACTGAAGCTCCGCGCTGTGTCGGCTGAGGCTCAAAGCGCATCAGACACTATACATCGTCAAAGCCTCCTTTGCACAATGTAATCTTATTCCAAGTGTTGCACTGAGGTGACTTGTCATTAATTTTAACAAAGTTAAGACACACTTTTGTTCGCCGTAGCTGCCATTGGGCACAAGCACACTGTGCGCGTTCTTCTTCTTTGTTGGTTTACGCCACTTTGTTGTTTTTTGCCACTTCTTCGCGGCTGGATAACTAGGGATCGAAACTGGGAACGGAAATGTTTTAATTCGAATGGTTCCGAGAGAACCCGAACGTTAGTCCCGGTTCCAATCAGTTCTCGATGCCCAACCCTACCCTGGATCCTACACAATCTGCATTTTCCTCTTTGCTTTATTGTTCTTAAATATACTGCGTCTACTATAATGACAAGCATTTTTGCAATGAATTTTATCTTGACATAAAAGCAAATTTTACATAATAGGTTATACTGTAACAGTAACAAATAGACCTGTGATTCTCTAAGTGTGGTATACAAGTGGGACACAGGCTTCCTCTAGTGGTACGTGAAAGAATCACTGAACTAAACACAACCATCCATTTAAAAATGAAAATTTCAATCGAACATAGAGTGAACAAAAATATCTTATGGTGGCAAGACCATTTCAGGGAGATAAAAATTAAGTAAAGAGAGACATTTCATTTAATTTCATGTCACATTTAAAACTGTCAGACACAGTAGCAGGCTGTGACAGCAAGAGATGGAGGTGACAAAACTAAACGCTTGAAGGGCTCGACCACACTATTATCACTGCTTCAGTCTGCGAAGAAAAGTGTGGATCACCAAAGTGATTTATGTATGAAAACAAAAGAAGACGGGAGCTAGCTGAACAGTGATTACTTTGGTAGTTCCGATGAAGCCCCCACTAGCAGCAGCAAACGGCTTAAATCAGTAAGGGACAACAAAAAAACTTTTAATCTTTAAGAACTGTTAATGTTCAAACTGTGCATAATGTTACAGTGGCTTACAATAATATTAAATAGGTTTATACGAATAAAAGTTCCTCAAATTGGATTAAACGTACTACGCAACTGTATTTTAATGTTGGTCATGATGGTGATACTTGGAGAGCTAAGTATTTTTTGAGGTGGTACTTGATGTTAAAAGTTTGATAATCACTGAAATACACAATTAAATGGCACACATATGTACACTGCATATGGCTAATTGCAGACTAAATTGCCTGTAGTTGTACATGTGAATGGTTGTCTAAGTGTCCATGTGTGCTGTGATTGACAGGCGATCATTCAAAGGTGTACCTTTCCTTTTACCCGCAAGTGAGCTGGTTTAGGCTGCTGCACCACAGGTGATATAATCTATAGTCATCAATTAATCTAAGCATCAATTTATATTCCAATGATCCAACTACAATGATACAGGCTCACCCAGTTGTATGTCCACCACAAGGAACATACCCACATGGACAAAATTGTTGTTACCCTCAAGAAAGGCTCACAATTACCACTGAAATAATTTAAAGTATGAATGAATTCAAAAATACTGAACATTAACTAATAAAAACCAGACATTGCTTTCTGTGCTGTCCAACAGCATTACTTTAAAAAACAAACTAATTAAAGTGGCATGGATAAAAAGGAGAATGCTATTAATATTGTTTTTTTGAGGCAATGAAACTGCCTAAAGCTGTGTTTTGGGTCATTAGCCTGTTGGAGGATCCATGACCTATGGCTGAAACCAAGTTCTCTGACACAGAGCAGCACATTCTGCTCCAGAATGCCTTGATTGTTTTGAGATTTCATTGTACCCTGTATTTAAGACACCCTGTGCCAGATGCAGCCAAGCAGTTCCAGAAAACAACGGCGTCTTATTATACAATCCCAATTCCAATGAAGTTGGGACATTGTGTTAAACATAAATAAAAACAGAATACAATGATTTGCAAATCATGTTCAACCTACATTTAATTGAATACACTACAAAGACAAGATATTTAATGTTCAAACCGATAAACTTTATTGTTTTTAGCAAATAATTATTAACTTATAATTTTATGGCTGCAACACGTTCCAAAAAAGCTGGGACAGGTGGCAAAAAAGACTGAGAAAGTTGAGGAATGCTCATCAAACACCTGTTTGTAAACTCCCACAGGTGAACAGGCTAATTGGGAACAGGTGGGTGCCATGATTGGGTATAAAAGGAGCTTCCCTGAATTGCTCAGCAAGCAAAGATGGGGCGGGGTTCACCTCTTTGTGAACAAGTGCGTGAGAAAATAGTCGAACAGTTTAAGGACAATGTTCCTCAACGTACAATTGCAAGGAATTTAGGGATTTCATCATCTACGGTCCATAACATCATCAAAAGGTTCAGAGAATCTGGAGAAATCACTGCATGTAAGGGGCAAGGCCGAAAACCAACATTGAATGCCCGTGACCTTCGATCCCTCAGGCGGCACTGCATCAAAAACCGACATCAATGTGTAAAGGATATCACCACATGGGCTCAGGAACACTTCAGAAAACCAATGTCAGTAAATACAGTTCAGCGCTACATCCGGAAGTGCAACTTGAAACTCTACTATGCAAAGCAAAAGCCATTTATCAACAACACCCAGAAACGCTGCTGGCTTCTCTGGGCCCGAGATCATCTAAGATGGACTGATGCAAAGTGGAAAAGTGTTCTGTGGTCTGACGAGTCCACATTTCAAATTGTTTTCGGAAATTGTGGCCGTCGTGTCCTCCGGGCCAAAGAGGAAAAGAATCATCCGGACTGTTATGGACGCAAAGTTCAAAAGCCAGCATCTGTGATGGTATGGGGCTGTGTTAGTGCTAATGGGATGGGTAACTTACACATCTGTGAAGGCACCATTAATGCTGAAAGGTACATACATGTTTGGAGAAACTTATGCTGCCATCCAAGCAACGTCTTTTTCATGGATGCCCCTGCTTATTTCAGCAAGACAATGCCAAACCACATTCTGCTTCGTAGTAAAAGAGTGTGGGTACTAGACTGGCCTGCCTGCAGTCCACACCTGTCTCCCATTGAAAATGTGTGGCGCATTATGAAGCGTAAAATACGTCAACGGAGACCCCGGACTGTTGAACAGCTGAAGCTGTACATCAAGCAAGAATGGGAAAGAATTCCACCTACAAAGCTCCAACAATTAGTGTTCTCAGTTTCCAAACGTTTATTGAATGTTGTCAAAAGAAAAGGTGATGAAACACAGTGGTAAACATGACCCTGTCCCAGCTTTTTTGGAACGTGTTGCAGCCATAAAATTCTAAGTTAATGATGATTTGCTTAAAATGTATGCATTAATTGGTCATAACATACAGTCTGATCCTCTAAACTAAAAGAATAAACTAAAAGCCTGCTTAAACCAATAGCACACAAACAATTTGTGTTTTTGTATTTTTATAGCGCATAACGTGAACATTCTCAGGACAGGGAGGAAAAAGTAAGTGAACCCTTGGATTTAATAACTGGTTGACCCTCCTTTGGCAGCAATAACCTCAACCAAACGTTTCCTTTAGTAGGAGATCAAACGCGCAAATGATCAGGATCAATATTTAACCATTCCTCTTGACAAAACTGTTGCGGTTAAGCAAAACGCCTGGGATGTCAGGTGTGAATAGCACTCTCTCATCTCAATCGGGTTGAAGTTAGGACTTTGACTGGCCCACTAAAGATGATGTATTTTCTTCTTCTGAAGCCATTCTGTTGTTGATTTGCTTCTGTGTTTTGGATCATTTGTCCTCCTGCAAAACCAGTCTTCCTTTGAGCTTCAACTGCTGGACATATGGCCTTAAGTTCTTCTGCAAAATATCTTGATAAACTTGCATTGATAGCAAGCTGTCCAGGCCCTGAGACAGCAAATCACACCCATACCATGCTCACTCACTGCTTTACAGATGGCATAAGGTTTTGATGTTGTGTGCTGTGCCATTTTTCCTCCACACTTGGCATTATGTTCCTCCCAAACAATTCAACTTTTGTTTCATCTGTCCACAGAATACTTTTCTAGTACTGCTTTGGAACATCCCAGTGCTCTTTAGCAAACTTCCAACATGCAGCAATGTTTTTGTTTTTTTTAGACAGCAAAGGCTTCCTCCTTGGTGTACTGTCATGAAGCCCATTTGTGTTTAATGTTTTACGCATGGTAGATTTGACAACTGAGATGTTGGCATGTGCCAGTGATTTCTCTAAGTCTTCAGCTGACTTATTTTTCTTTTCTTTTTTAAAAAAAATATCTCTGAGCATTCTGCGCTGTGCTTTTGCAGTCATCTTTACAGGATGGCCATTTCTTGTAAGAGAAGCAACAGTGCTGAGCTTTCTCCATTTATAAACAATTTGTGTAACTGTGGACTGATGAACAAGTCTATCAGGGATACTTTTGTAACCTTTTCCAGCTTTATACAAGTCAACAAATCTTAATTGTAGGCCTTCTCAGAGCTCTTTTGAATGAGGCATGGTACACATCAGGCAATGCTTCTCGACAGGAGACATTTCTATTTGCTCGAGCAGCTTTAAGCCACACCTCCAATCTTGTCTCATTGATTGGCCTCCAGGTTGTCTCACACCCGACTCTTGTTAGATCTTTGAGAATTCATAGCCTTGAGGTTCACGTACCGTTTCCTCCTTGTCCTGTGAATGTTTATTTTTAAATACAAATATAAAAACCTAATTGTTTGTGTGGTATTAGTTTAAGCAGACTGTCGTGATTTGAATGATGATCAGACCGCATTTTATGACCAATTTACTCTTATTCATACTCTTTCTTCTCACTCTACAGTATGCAACCAAATTTCAAGTGAACTAATACTGTATATGTAACAGTTTTCATCTGATGTAAAGAATGATTTTGGCTCTAAATCACTTGGTTAGCCAATGGACCCATTGCTTCAATAGTGGCAAGAAAGCTGCCAGACATGTTGGCAAGTAATGACAAATCAAGTATTTATTTATTTTTTTAAAAAATATTACAAATTAGAATCTAATATTAAACCCAACATCCTGAAATAATTTCTCTCTTTCTGACTTCCAATGTTCGTCTTGTCACCTGTGTGCTAAACAGAATAGTCACCAAGCCACCCGCAGACAGACTGATAACAGAGACGCCTTGCATTCCGAGGAATGTGCGGTGGCAACATGAATTGTAGTGTGTGTGTGTGTGTGTTCCGCCACCTGTCCCTAAACATAGAATGAACACACACACTGCATTTATTCAGTGCTAAACCTTGACGAAGGAACAATTGACAATAGGTGCTTTTCTTAATGACGTTCCAAAGTATGACAAGTTCTAACTATCATTGCTAATCTGAAACACTGTACATGTCTGTGCAAAGCACTTCATCTAAAATGTTCAACATTTCAACGTGTATTAAGTGTTAAGCTACTTGACCTGTTACCAGCAAAGTTAGCTGATAGTTAACTACTAAGCGTGTGTTCTTGTGTCATGAACGCAGATTCGCTATTTGGATAAATTTGTCACACACAAATGACGATGTTCATGGTTTGGTGTCCTGATTAAGTAGGGTTGCTGTCCAGATGGAGGTAGTGAGAAGCCAGGAAAACCTCCTTGAAATCAGCTTAAAAGTAGGTGCCCCTGCGAGTCTGATCTGGCAGGGCCACGAACCTAACCTGAGGGCAGCTGGTCCAGATCACTGAACTGGGGCATAACTGGGGATCTAGCATATCCCAGGAGATCCTGTACCGGGAACTAAAACTTCCATGTAATATATGGCTCTCTTATAAAGTATAAAGCAGAAACCTATTAAAAAAAGTGGTTCCAGTTATTTGACAGTTTATATGTAAGTGTGTGCGCACGTACAGATGGGCTGTGCAGTGGTGGGGCTGGGAGGCGGGAAATCCTCTGTGAAGTTGACGTTGCACATGTCACTGCCGCAACAGCAGAAGTGGTATGTCCCGTTCTGGATCTGAGGTGGCAGGTTGGTCACCACGCAGCGGTCATCTCGACAACCTTGGTGGTCGCCAAGGTAGGTCCAACAACCTGAGTGGTGTTGACAACAACACAGATATTGAGAATTTACAAGGGGTGAGTTTAGATCTGAGTGTCCAATTCTGATTTCGTGTCCTATCCAATATCCATTTTGCCCCTAATTTAGATCTACATACAAGTGACACATACCTGATATCACAGGGGTTATGTTTACTGAAAACAATGAGAACACAGAGTTCTTACACCATTTCCAAAGTCAAACTCAAGCACACTCTAGGTGCTAGGGGTGGGTAAAAATATCAATTCATCAAGGCACTGCAATTCAATATTGATTCACCTCCTGGCCAGTGCGGCGTGCTTTGCATGTGATTGGCGTTATATTGATGGATGCTGCACTGACCAAGCAACAACGGCTAAGCAAGCATCGCGGCAGCGGCAGTGTAACGCTACAGAATTCTACTTTTAAGTCTAACGTTTGGGCTCATTTTGAATTCCTTATAAATCCTGAACACAGAAATAGACAAAAGACACTCGAACCATGATATGCTGTAGCAACACGAAACCACGTTACAGAAGTCCCCATCCCAAGGAAATTACACAGAGTTAAGACAGCGGTTTGGGGGTAATTGAAGTTGGCAAAAAGAGTGGCACTTACATGTGATGCTTGGATTTCCAGAGTGACTGTCCCCAACGTACGTAACTACTATCACTTCTCATTTAATTTCTAACGAGTGGGAATTAGTGTCAAATGTTCTGCAGATACAATAGAGCTGTCTACATGTTTACTTTGTACTCCATATGCACAAATAAGTTAGTGCACATTTCTCTATTACAATTTCCAAGACATTAACTTTACATGCACTTTACCTTTTCAGTATTTATACACAACTGTCATGTTTTTAACTTTCGTAAAGTATTCTCTATTCAGTTCATGTATTCTAATCAGTCAGGTCAAACCAACATTACAACATGACAGAAATAAGGGGTGCTAACTTACTGTAATTAAATTACTTGACACACACCGAAACTTTAGAGCATGATTCGACATAACGCCGGCATGTTTACATACAACCGTTAGTGCTAGCACTAGCTTGCTAGGCTACATAACATTTTGTTGCCTGCTTGCGAGTGGTTTCATATTAAAAGTAAATGAACATACCTCAAGCAATCTTTGAATCAAAGTCCTCTCCCGAGCACCGGTTACAACCAGCACACGTTTTCCCCCCATTTTTTTCTTATAATACACACAGCACGATCCACTGTTGTTGTCGTCGCCATGGTAACGAGTCTATCCGGTCATGTTCGAGTTGACAAGATCGTAAAAGACGGGATGCGGTGGTATCGGAATAATAGATTTTATTGCAGTAGTCTAACATAGTGCAATCATGAAAGACCACATTTGTCTTGTAGTCTGTTCCACGCATTAGGTGTTGTCTGTCCCACACAGCCGCCATGTTTTAAAACAAATAAATATTGGCGGTCAGATATTTACAGAACTACGTCAAAAGACGCGACAAGGATAAAAATGAACTAGCTTTTGGATCCAAATATACTGTACTCGATGGCGACGTGACAAAGACTCATCTAAAGACCCTGTTAAGTGATTTATGTGATTTATTTCGAAATACATTAAATATGTTTGAAGATAAGTGGTAAAAAACGTGCAAAGGCTGAGAACAATTTAGGACTGAATTGTGGAGCTATAGCGTTAAACTGTTTTTTTACCTTTCAGTTCTTGAGATTTTTGGGGCAGGGCTAAAACCAAGCCCAAGTACAGTACGAACTTGGGCTTTCTGGCATGAGTCGGACCTCCCCCACAATATGTCTCAGTACTTATATAGTCTTCATTCCATCAGTGGCTATTTGACGCAATTGCCAGTTCCTTAGTAATAACAACTTGGCCATTTCTACCTCTACAGTGTGCAGTTACCCATCAAGCTTTGCCAACAACCTGAAAAAAAAGCATCATCCCTAAAGTGTTATGAGTCTTGGATTAGTTTGTGAGTTGGGCTACAGTGTCTCTGTTGTGTGGACCCACGCAGCGAGGTGTTGACGATCTGGGTGGCTCCGCTGCCGGTCTTGCGAGCCAGCTAAAGGCTAATAGCTAGTAGCTGCTAGCGAGCTCACAAACTGGGTGACCGCTGTTGGGGCTGTTCAGTATGCTGTAGCCTTGCTCTATGGACCGGATGTGGATCTGCACAACAAAAACACTTCAGGGAAAGTTAAGTGTTTAGTACGTTCGGTAGACGTGAGCCAACAAGCTTGCTACTAAACTAACAAGCTCGGGGTCGTCTAATATGTCACTGCCTCACTTGGTGTTGTTGTGTGCGGGCCCACATAACAGAGACACTTCAGGGAAAGTTAACTGTTAATTAAACACAGCCACACACATTATTCAGCCAGGCACGTATTTGAGTGACAGATGAAGAGTGACCGGGGAGTGTCTTCACCGCATTCAGCGTACAATACCACACAGCCTTTGGACAGTCTCTATTATTCACGATATTGAAACCTCATTTTATATATTTGACTTTATTTTCACTTTACAGGCTCTTTAAAAATATGTGTAACAGTGTGTTTGGTGCTTCCAGTAATGTAGAGCTAATATTTTAGAAAGAATGAATGATGAAATGAAAGAATGATATTAAACTTTCATGGCTTTCCAAGATCTAAACCAGTGATTCCCAACCAGTGTGTCGCGGGAAATTATCAAATGTTACTTAATTGCTCCAAAAAATTATTTACAAGAAATAATGTATCTTTGTTCCTCTATTATGCCAGTGAGGCATCGTGACAGACAGAACAAATAAATGCTCTTCTATTAGATGGCAGAAAGTACATACAGTAATTACTGTGCATCTACCTTTTGTGACATTTTTGTTTGTTGGTGTGCCGTGAGATTTTCTAATTGTAAAATATGTACCTTCGCTCCATAAAGGTTGGAAATCACTTATCTAAACAAACACCCTCCACTCTAATATTGCCAGAATTAAAGTAAACCACTTCATGCCTATAAAGACATGTAAGTCAAAACATTGGGCAGCAGTAACAGAAGAAACCTTATACTTAACTAATTATTACATACCATTTAGTTTGTCCTGGACTAACTCCCCTCCCAATAGGTTCAAAAGGTGGATAACTTTTGTGTTACTCTACTGGCATCAACATTTGCCCTGTTTAATGGTTAGCATACCTCAGAACTTTGAATGTAGTTTTGATTTACCATGGTTGTGTGTTGTTAGGGATTCCATGTGTGTTTTTTTTGTATACACTCCCATAATGAGCTAACTTTAGCATGTCTGCCACAGAGTGGTGAGGTTCTGGGTTTGTTCTTCCAGTGCTTGCGTGGGTTTCCCTGTGAACTGCTGCCTACTCCCACCCCCAAAGAAAAAATGCACACTCGGTGAATTGAAAATTCTTGTTGTGCATTGGTGTGAATGTTTTTGTTTGTTTGTCTGTGTTCTGCAATTGACTAATGACCAGTCCGGGGTCTATCCTGCCTCTCGCCCAAAGTTGGCTGGGAGAGGCTCCAACTCACTGGTGACCATAATTAAGACGGGCGGTATACAGCATAAAAAGGATGAATGGACACTGCCAAGACACATACAGCGGCTGAAATATGTATTTAACACGTCACCATTTTTCCTCACTAAATATACTTCCAAAGGTACTATTGATCTGAAAATTTCACCAGATGTTGGGAACAACCCAAATAATCCATAAATACAAAAAAAAAAAAAGAACAAATAAGCTCAGATATTAAGTTGTGTGTAAAAATGTGAAATGACACAGGGAAAAAGTATTGAACACATGAAGAAAGGGAGGTGCAAAAAGGCATGGAAAGCCAATACAACACCTAAAATCAATCAATAATCAAACAGCAATCCAGCTCCTTGTCAGTGCAAATGAATATCAACTGGTTCAGTCCTAATTGATGGCCTACAAAAAGGTCTCACTGTCAAGGTGTGAGTCAAGCTACATCTTATAATGGGTAAGAGCAAAGAGCTCTCTCAAGACCATCGCAAACTAATTGTTGCAAAACATAACGATGGCATTGGTTTCAGGCGCATATCTAAGCTTCTGAACGTTCCAGTGAGCACGGAACGTTCGTTTAAAGTTTGCTGAACAACATTTGGACAAGCCAGTTAAATACTGTGAGAATATAGTCTGGTCGGGTGAGAGCAAAATTTAACTGTTTGGATGCCATAATGCACACCACGTTTGGAGAACAAATAAAAACACCATACCAACAGTGAAGTTCGGAGATGATGGTGTGGGGCTGCTTTCAGCAAATGGTACTGGTAAATTTCACATTATTGAATGAATAGGAAAATGTACAGAGACATTCTTGACAAAAATCTGCTGCCATCTACGAGGATGATGAAAACGAAACGAGCGTGGACATAATGATCCAAAACCTACTCCTAAGGAAACTCTCAATTGGTTTCAAAGAAAAAAATAAAGCTGCTAGAATGACCCATCTCTATGGAAAGAACTGTTAACTCAAGGTCCATAAAAGAAGCCCAAGGAACATTGTGTGGAGGAATGGGTCAAAAATCACACCAGAACAATGCCTGTGACTTGTTTCTCCACACGGGAGGCGTCTTGAAGCTGTCATTGCAAACAAAGGCTTTTGTACAAAGTATTAAATACCAGTTGGCGTATTCAATATTTTCCCCTGTGTCATTTCACATGATTACACACAACTTAATTTCTGATCTTATTTGTTCTACTTTTTGTTGTATGTATGGATTACTTGGGTTGTTCCCAACATCTGGTGAAACATTCATGTCAATAGCACCTTGGGAAATATATTTAATGAGAAAAATGATGATGTGTTAAATACTTATTTCAGCCACTGTATCTGAACTGGGCCACATGGAATTGGTTCGCTTGAACCATGTACTGTCAATACAGCTAAGGACACCACCTTGTTATGACTTGTGTTGAATGCCCTACCTTGTTTGACAAGTCGGACTTCGCCTGGTGGACTTTTCTCCCACAAGCCGAAGCAGTGGCTGCCCTTGGCACATCGGATGGTGGTATTCTCCGGGGAGATCCGGCCCTCGCCCCCCGCCACTCGCTCCATCTCCCACTGCTGCTGCTGGTCCGTGAAGGCACACTCTCGCTCTTCGCCCTGTGCCGCTACAAAGAGACAGAGGAATGGGGACTTGAGCAAAAAAACATTCAAAGGCGCAGTGCTTTTGCTAAACATCAAATAAACAGAGGTGAGTTGACCTTTCACCCACACTCCTACGCTTAGTTGACTAAAAACAGATGGAATTTTTTTTACATTTTCTCATTCCAAACCCTGACTTAAACCCAATTGAGCATCTCTGGAGACCTGAAAATGGCTGTCCACCAACGTTCACCATCCAACCTGACAGAACTGGAGAGGATCTGCAAGGAGGAATGGCAGAAGATCCCCAAACCCAGGTGTGAAAAACCTTTTTGCATGATTCCCAAAAAGACTCATGGCTATTAGCTCAAAAGGGTGCTTCTACTAAATACTGAGCAAAGGGTCTGAATACTTATGGGTTTGTGATATTTCAGTTTTTCTTTTTGAATAAATCTGCCAAAATTTCAACAATTGAAATTTGTTCTGTCAATATGGGGTGCTGTGTGTACATTAATGAGGAAAAAAAATGATTTTAGTGAATCGCTGCCATATAACAATGTGCGAAAAATTTAAGGGGTCTGAATACTTACTGTACACACTGTTTTAGGAAAAAACAAACCAAAAAAAAACACATCGGCAGTGTGGGACAGACAACACGTAATGCCCGGATCAGACACCAAGACAAATTTGGTCTTTCACGATTGCACTATGTCAGACAACTGCAATATAATCTTGTATTCCGATACAACCACGTCCCGTTTTTCAGTGGGCTTCATCTTGTCAATTCAAACGCGACCAGAAACACTCTTTACAATGGCGACGACAACAATAATGGATCGCGCCGTGTGTTTATAAGAACAAAATGGGGAAAAACGTGTGTTGGTGGTCACCGTGCTCGGGAGAGGACGTTCGTTTAAGGCTTGCTTGAGGTATGTTCATGTACTTTTAATACGATACCACTCGCAAGCAGGCAACAAAACATTATGTAGCTTTGCAAGCTAATGCTAGCACTAACAGTTGAACGGAAACATGGCGGTGTGATCAAATCATGCTCCAAAGTTTCGGTGTATGTGAAGTAATTTAATTACAGTAAGTTAGCACCCATCATTTCTGTCATGTTGTAATGTTGGTTTGACCTGACTGATTAGAATAAATAATCTGACGAGAGCAGTGATTTCCAACCTTTATGGAGCAAACGCACATATTGTACAATTGAAAAAAAATCGCACGGCACACCATCCATCCATTTTCTGAGCCGCTTCTCCTCACTCGGGTCGCGGACATGCTGGAGCCTATCCCAGCTATCATAGGGCAGGAGGCGGGGTACACCCTGAACTGGTTGCCAGCCAATCACAGGGCACATAAAAACAAACAACCATTCACACTCACAGTCACACCTACGGGCAATTTAGAGTCTTCAATTAATGAATGTTTTTGGGATGTGGGAGGAAACCAGAGTGCCCGGAGAAATCCCACGCAGGCACGGGAAGAACATGCAAACTCCACACAGGCGGGGCCGGGGATTGAACCCGGGTCCTCAGAACTGTGAGGCTGACGCTCTAACCAGTCGTCCACCGTGCCGCCTCATGGCACATCAACAAACAAAAATGTCACAAAAAGTGGATACCTAGCCTAAAGGTCAGAACCCATACAGAAGCGCAGAGACAGGAGACATCACAATCCCGTATGCTTGTGAGAGCTAATTTACAGATGATGCTCATTGCATACGTCAAAGCACCTCCTATTAGGTCAGGAAATTTGCTTCAATTCCACTGCTTACCAGAACAAAAGTAGTCACCATAAAATTAAAATCAACAGCTAAAATATTCAAAACAGAGGTAATTAAATGCCAACTTGCCAAACATCATTATTTATGTTTGGTAAACAGCAAGTTGCTGCAGTGCTTCGGCCTGATATGTGTGATGTCAAACAAATATAATCATAATTACGTACATAGTAGCCTTTCGATTGGTGAGCTGACAATTAACGCTCCATGCAATATTGGCGTAGAGAAGTGCAGCGCATCCAAGCACTGCTCTGAAATCCACAATGTGCCCAATAGAAAACAGTTCACATGCTGACGTTCATTTTAACAGAGGCAAAGTGATGGCAGAGTGGAATAGCTTGAGCCAAAGTCAGTGTGTGTGTTTGTGTACATACTGTAGACTGCATCGTGAATAATCTGAGATAAGAAACACGATATGTTATATTGTATGCACTATAAACAGCTCCTCCCTTTCCTCTGTTTGGTGAGCTGACGCCTGTTATGGAGGCAAGGGCGGATGTGTTCTGCCCAAGGTCAAGCTAGCCTGAGTGGCCAGTGGATAGAGTGGTAGTCAGGGTTTTCTCCCATGCCCCATCCACATATAAAGCCATCAAATTGGGCACCATTTAGTGCTTCTAGTGCTTATTTTTACTTGTATGGCCATTAAGAAGCTCAAGTGTTACTTCAAATATTGCTCGTACATTAAGTTTTTTTATGATTGCAAAGGTTTCACCCTCAAACCGATGAATTTAATTTACATAATTTCCTGTGGGAAATTTGTTTTGAAATGATAATGAATTCATTCCACTGTACTCATGACTACTTCAGCATTACTATGAAAAACAGTAATGCATTTAAAGTACATCCATTGTCATTGCATAACCAGTGGCACACAACAATAATATATTTTCTAGATATGTTCTAATGCAGGTTTGTGTTTTGCACCTAAATACATTGGCTTAATTGCATTAGCTTCTGACAATGTCATTGTTACTGTATGTCACAAAGAATGTTTTCTGCTGTCCATTTGTATTCACCACATTGAATTTTTATGACAATTACTCTTTGAAACTATGGGGAGCTCTATGGGGAAAAACAATGCTACTAAATGTCTGATGAAAGCTCCCAAATTATCTTATAGGGCTAAAGACATAGCACAACAATAGCTTAGACAAAAATCCTTTTTTTGTTGAATCCACTTCCTACACTTCGAAATTACTGGAAATGTCCCACAGGAGGGAGGGGTGAGGGACATCAGGATACATGCTGCAATGGAGGAAATATATAGGAACAATAGAAGGAAGTGAACAGCCAGTGACAACACCCGAGACGGTAAAACAAACAGATTGACCTTATTTGCTACTGATGGTTTGACAGGAATCCATAAGTATCACCTATCTTTCTCACATATCAATTTTTCCTGTCTATTCTTGAAAGTCAATTTGAAATTAAAATCATCTTTAATTATAATTTGAAGCAGCCAGCAATTTCTTAGTCATAATCTACTCTACTTTTACCAGGTCTCAAGAAACAACCAAACGACAGACAATGTAGGACAAAGGACATTTCTTTAGCAGGTATGGAATGTTGGAACAACCAATATAGTGAAGGAAAAATGACAAAAGTATGAAGTTGTATACATGCACATACGAAAGAAAAGGTAAAGGCTTAGGCCATCCTTAAATAAAATGCATAGGGGAAGCCATGGAATTTTACTCAAACCATGGATGTAACAAGGGTTTACTTATTTGCAATTTTAACTACAAGTCCACGTCTGCAGGCCTTGTGTGATTGTTTTTTCTGAAGCTTTGCTTGACTGAGGTTGGTTCCTTGACTAAATTCTTTCAATCTCTTAGGAGCATTTCTGGTTGGATGCCAATCTCAGCGTTTATCTCTGATTGGCCATGGCAGACTCTGTTCCTGATTTTGCTCTGCAGAGCTCGCGCTCAGCTAACACTGTTGTACTGGAGAGGGGGTTAGAGCATGCAAGCAAACCCAGTGAAGCGTGACACCCGGGAGAGAGAAAGGCAAAGTGATATCAAAAGGTTCGGGAGTAGTTCTCTGCTGCAAGATTGCTCATTGGACGGCGGCTGGCACTTAGTAGTTACCCATGGCCCAGATATTTGTTAATACTCACCCCCCTATCCGCTCCACCATCTATCCCCCACTCCAGCCTAGTAACCCTCCTCCCACGAATTGGCCCTTGGTGCTCCCGCCCTCCCCCTCAAACTACCCCCTTCCGCTCAGCCGCATTGCTGAAAAACAACAGATCTAATCTGACCCTATTGCCAAAGCTCATAGGAGCTCACAGTTAAAATACTACAGGGTGTCCCTTAAGTTGACGGCAACATGGTTTTATTGTCCACGTACATCTTGCTAAACGCCTCAACATTTTGTATCAAAAATTTTGGAAGTCATTTTGAAGATGTTATTTGTTAATATTCCAACTGCATAAAATGTTGCTGAAAATGTCATTTGTTGAACATATGCATTTTTGCCCATGTGTCCAGACTTTAGGGACTCCGTGTACAGTTCCAAGACTCCAAACAAACTTATAGGGTGTTTTACTATTTTTACACGGGACAGTAGGAATTAGAGGGGGAAATGCAAACCATTGGTTGCATCCCTTATCCACATTATGATTTTGCCGACAGCATGCTTTTATTTATTTTTTTTTAATTTTTAAATCTGGGAGATAAAAAAAATAAAATAAAATAAATGCTCCTAAAACACAAACACTTCCTTGATAATTTACTGTATGTACTTATTATATTGCAATGCTTTAAGTTACCTGAAATATAATACTTTAGGTTATTAATCATACCCCTTGGGACAGAAGTTTCAATTGTTGCAGAAAGTCAAGCTATTTATTAGCCCTAATCTAGCTACTACGGCTGTTGTTTGGGTGTGTTCTCATTGCTGAGGTGGGATGGGTTGGATTCGGGGGGCCTTTGCTGACACCCCCAATATCCCAAGCCTGTTTAAAGATGGGAGAGATGAGTGGGGGCAAGTACGTTCTTAATCCGTCCCATCTGTTGCATAACGACTGCCACCCCCTAAAAACACCACCACTACTCAGCCTGTCTGGGTCTGGTACATTTTTGCTAATCCCAGAGTTTCGACTGCCCTCAAATCGTAGGGCCACAATTACTGACCACAATGCTTTTGTACCAGAACCTGGCTTCCACCCCCCTTCCCCAGCCACCCTCTGTACACTAACTTTCCCAAATATGTGATGAAAACACAGATGACTGAGTGACTGGAGTGGTGTGCTTTTACACAATGGGGGGTGGGGGGCAGAGGGATCATCTCAGATGATATATGAACAAAAGCGCATGGTGTTCACCAGTAGTCTATCCCAAATACGGTTGGTTTATCCATACTGGATTGTAGTTTTTGTTTTTTTTCCCCCTCGGTGTATGTTTTCTAATCTTCAGGACTTTCTTTTTTCTTTATCTTAAATTATTTCTTAAATTCACGCTGCATTAAAGGCATTAATTAAAAAGAAATATTAACAGCCTTTGTGCATCTGAAGCAGCTATCATTTCAGCATTTTGTGACAATACATTAGGTTCATGGCTGTGCATTTATGATCTTAGACCAGCTAAGAATAAGAGAAAAATTATTTGTACTACTACAAGTTTTAGCAGTGTTCAATTTGTTCTAACTAAAATGAAGAACCCGAGAGAAAACAAATGTTTCCTTCATCTGACTTCACCAAAACCCTCCTGTGTTTGGGTACATGATTCACTTTACCGTATTTTCACGACCATAAGGCGTATTAAAAGGCGTATTAAAAGGCGCAGTCTCAGTTGCGGGGTCTATTTCTGTATTTAACACATACATAAGGTGCACCGTATTATTGGGCACAGGCATGGTAAAACATACGCTAGCTTAAAACATAGGGTAGCATGCATGCACGCTAAAAGAATGTTTTTAAAAAGGCAGCGGGAGCAAAACTGAGTTCAGTTGTACTTCATTGACGTATTTAACAATGTATTCACATTATTTTTTGATCAATCCTCATCCACAAATCCATCAAAGTCCTAAAACTTCTGTATCCGAAATGAACAGCTGGGCAAGTTCTCCATCAAACACGCCAGGTTCGAGTCAGTCTCGTTGCCGTGCAGCTCCTCAGAAATGATGGCGGCTTTTACGAAAGCTCGAACAACAGCGCAAGCAGACGTTAGCCCAAGGATCCACAATCAATTCACAAATTGTGGCGTAACTCGCCCGGCGCTGCTTCCTAGTCTTAGTAAAGCTGTGTTCGCCATCTGTCATCCATGGCTCCCACGCCGGTCACAACTTCACTTTGAACGCCCTGTTTACACGGATGTCCAGCGGTTGGAGTTCCTTCGTCAAGCCGCCCGGAATGATGGCAAGCTCAGAGTTATTGTACTCAGTCGAATGGTGACTGTAGAGACGCTTCTCCCGGCTGTTCTTTGATCATTAATCCATTGCTCGAGTTGGTCGGGCCACCTCGCCTTGTTTCTGTGGAAACTCAGCTTTGTCTTCTTGACTTGGCGAAGCTCGTTTTCCTGCTTCCTCCACTTGCAAACCATGGATTCGTTGATCTTGAATTCTCTCACGGCTGCTCGATTCCCATGTTCATCTGTGTAACTAATAGCTTGGAGTTTAAACTGTGCGTCGTAAGAGTCTCTTCTTAGGTGCCATTTTCGGGGGTCCTTAGCCAAACCGATGCAGATACCGGAACTATATACAGGAAGTCCTCGATTTGGTGAGAGTGTGTACAGTAGCAAGTGTAGTGACGGTGACCAGGGAAGAGTAGCGATTAGCGGAGGAACCGTTGACGTTGAATGTGCAGAGGAGCTAATAAAGCCATTAAAGCAGCAAATCGGTCCCTCGTGCCTTTATTGTTGCCGCCACCCAGCTCAGCTGTGCAACGAGAGAAGGGAGTTAACCCCTGCGTCTCCCGACCACGGTCAGGTGACCGTAGCAGGAAAGGTCCACACTTCGTATAAAGAAACTAAAGTACATTAAAATAAAAAAATAAGATGCTGTACTTACCATTACTGGTGAGAGTGTGAAAAAAGGAGGGCGAAAAAGGCAACGATACTACCAGTGCACAAACACAGACAAGCACTATGCACTAGCTAAGGAGAAACACTACGGTGCTGGGGACAAAATGGCGGACAAGGCACGGGCGTCGTAAAGTCGAAGCGTCGTAGGTCGAGTACGTCGTAACTCGAGGACTTCCTGTACCTACTGGGGGCGTGTCTTTAGTGTCTAGGTCACGCGCACCCTTCCCCCTTTAACGTCCGCATGCTGTCCTCAGTCACGTCCGCCTTCCTCTATATAAGCAGCGTGTCGGCAGGAAATGCTCCCTGTCAGTCAAGCGGAGTGCTCATTAAAGTCACACAACAACATTTACAGATTTTGGAACTCTGCGCACACATAAGGCGCGGCGCATAATAAGGCGCCCCGTCCATTTTGGAGAAAATTGAAGACTTTTAAGTGCGCCCTATGGTCGTGAAAATACGGTACTCTTATTCCTCTCTGGCCACATTCGGCAAATTTTTCATCTACTTCACTCAAAGTTTTAACACTTACAGATCATTAGATTGTAGTATACTATACTGGCCACGTCACACAGTGAATAGACTGAGCAAAAGCACCTGTAAGTAACGCTATGGTTGCGCACTGTACTTGTCAGCTTCGTAATAAACAAAGCCACACATTTGTCCGTATTCGTAATCAAGAGAGACGCTCTGCAGGGCTATCGTCATGTTAGTAAAGTAGATTTGCACTATGTTAATTTCACCTTCGTCCCTCGGGTCCCACGACACTGCGTCATACTCGGCGTCTTCGGCGGAGAGAAAGGTCCGTGTTACAACAAACGGCTGCTCGCCTTAGATTTCACTATGAAACGCTCCCACACTTTCACCTTTTTTCTCTTCTCAATTCGGCATCGCGTCACATCTTCCCACTGTGTTCGCGCTCCTTCAACGGAATATTTTCACTTCCCACGCATCGGTGACGTGAGCGCGTTGTATCACATACACCCCTGCGTGTGTCCTTCTCCGCGACAGTCTTTGTGGTAAAACTGTGATTAGCAGTTTTGCTTTTCAATGTGTTTTTTTGAGGCGCAAAATGTGAATTTTAACACGCAAACTGCACTGTAAGACCACTTAATTCGAGCCTTGGATGGTTCTAGAAAGCAATAACAGTATGCATGATTCAAATAAGAACTTAAAGAAAGCTTGCAAACTAGAAGTAAAAGCACATGATACCACGTACTTACACAACTAGCATATACAGTATGACCTGAAGCGATAATTTGCTCAAGTGCTATTATGTTTCAGGATCTTCATGTAAACTACCCTCGCTTTAGCTCTGCTTTCTCTGTACCTGACATCTCTATTTAAATTCCTATAATAAAATCAAAAGTGTGAGAGTAGACTAATGGCCACAACAAAAACAGATCACTTTGCAAAGTGTCGAGTCAGACTATAGCATCCAGAGGTTGAGAGGACAGGGTAAGATAAAATTAGCATTTGCCTTTTTATATATAAGGCTTTACATGATCAGGATTTTTGGGGCCGATCACAAAGTTTAAAAAAAAAAAAAAAAAAAAAAACGATAACCGATCCGATCACAAGATGGAGCAATTTAAATGTTCATTTACTGCATCTTCAAAAGTATTCTCTAGTCCAGTGATTCCCAACAAGTGTCCCGTGGCACATTAGTGTGCCATGAGCGAACTCCAGGTGTGCCGTGAGAAATTATCAAATTTTACTTAACTGGTCAAAAAAATTATTCATTACAAAAAATAATGCAGCTTTGTTCCTCTATTTTTGCCATTGAGGCATAGTGACAGACAGAACAATTAAAGGCTCTTCTATTAGATGGCACGAAGTACTATTGTAAGAATTTCTGTGCATCTACTTTTTGTGACATTTTTGTTTGTTGGTGTGCCGTGAGATTTTCCAATTTTAAAATATGTGCCTTCGTTTCATAAAGGTTGGAAATCACTGCTCTAGTCAGGTCATATATTCCAATCAGTCAGGTCAAACCAACATTACAACATGACCGATTTAATGGGTGCCAACTTAGTGTAATTAAATTACTTTGTCATTAAATTACTTCACACACACCGAAACTTTAGCGCATGATTCAACATAACGCCGGCATGTTTACGTTCAACCGTTAGTGCGAGCACTAGCTTGCTAGGCTACATAACGTTTTGTTGCCTGCTTGCGAGCAGTATCGTAATAAAAGTATGTGAACATACCCCAAGGAAGCCTAAAATGAACGTAATCTCCCGAGCACCGGTGACCACCACTACACGTTTTCCCACGTATTGTTCTTATAATACACGCTTCGTGATGCAGTCCCCATGGTAACGAGTGTATCCGGTCGCGTTTGAGTTGACAAGATCGTAAAAGACAGAATACAAAGATTTTATTGCAGTAGTCTTACATAGTGCAATCGTGAAAGACCAAATTTGTTTTGTTGTCTGATCCAGGCATTATGTGTTGTTTGTCTCAGACGTGTTCTCTGTCCCACACCGCTGAAATGTTTTTTTTTTTAGATAACTTTATTGGTTGTCAGATATTTACAGTACTACGTCAAAAGACACGCGACAAGGCTAAAAATGAACTAGCTTTTGGATCAAATATACTGTACTCGATGGCGACACGGAGTAAATGTCTTTTGCGGAGCCAATCAATGTCATTAATCGGATCGGCAAATTCTGACAAAGCCGATCGGCATAAAATGCTAATTATCAGCCGATACCGATCAAGCCGATCAGATCGGTGTAAAGTCTAATATAATATTTTTTAAATATTGTATTTATATTTATTTATTTCAAGCACTCCATCCTAAAATCTTGAGAAAAGTCAGTTAGGACACAGCAACCTGAATCTGTTTGACCCTTTAAAAGATAAGATTTTTTTCATTTTACGTTAATTAAAAAAAAAAAAAAAACAACCCTAGATCAAAGATACATTTCTTTAGCAAAGCTTCTCCAACTATGTGTCATACGACTACTTTCTCCACGAAGCGGAGGAAACAGTGAAACATGGACATGGAAGGAAACTACTAATAACCCTGAAATTGCAGACCATCCAGATCATTTAGGTTAGCAGTTTGGTAATATTTCAGTTACCCAGTTTAGAACAAAGATGGAAATCGTATCATTATTTTCACTTTTAATTTTATTCCATTAATAAAATTATTATTATTTATAATTGTTTTATAACAATAATTTACTAATTAACCCAGTGGGAAAAAAGTAGAATCATGCATCGAACCAAGAGTCAAAATTCCAGATGTGAATTAAATCTTAGCTTTGGTGGATCATTACAGTCCTACCAGCAACTATAAAATCATACCCACTAGTATTGGGTGGTACCCAATTTTAACAATGGAAATAAGCAAGCATAACCCTTCGTGTTATCACGTCAATATTTCGGACCAGCAACAGTTGGAATGTGATTACACTTGCTGATTATCAAATCAATTTGATTAGCAGCAGCTCGCTCCACCCTACTTCTTAATTTGTATGACAAAAGGGTGTACATAGTAGGGCTGCATGATATTGGGAAAAAATAATACATTGTCATTATTTTAAACCTGCAATATATATTGCGATTTGAAATAATACTGGGATGAGTGTTGGGAAAGTTTATTTTCTATGTGAACTAATTCAAAGCTCAGTTCATATGTCCAAATATTAACTAGTTCAGTTCATAATTCGTATCGGTTAACTTAGTTCAAATTTTGAACTAAATTCACCAATCCAAATACGAACTAGTTCATAGTTCTCCCCCCCAATATGGTGCTGTAATAGCCACCCTCATAATACTGGCATTTCATTTCCCCATTGTTGCCACCCATTCAGTCCACACGGGTAACCAGCTGCAGCTTTCAGCCTACAATCTCAAAAACATGGTAAATGGACTGCACTTATATAGCATTTATCTGCAGCATCGCAGTGCCCAAAGCACTTTACAAAGCCTCACATTCACCCACTCACACAAACCTGTGCGACTGCTGCCATGCTAGGAGCTGCCAGGCCCACTGGAAGCAAATTAGGGTTCAGTGCACTTGCGGACAGTCGTAGCCGGGATTCGAACTAATGACCCTTTAGTCACTGGATGACCCCCTCTACCTACTGAGCCACAGCCACCCATGACATGAGGAAAAACTTGTTGCTTGAATGGTGTATTTTTTAATTAAAATTAAAATGTTAAATGAGGAATTAAAACCAAAACAGGACTTTTGTCCTTAACGATGCCATATTATGCCAAACCATCTTTTTCTAGGATTTGGGATGTAGTATTGGCTCTATGGTGCCTCAGTAAACATGAAATATTAATTAAAATCGTCCACGCATTCCTGAGCACCAGACGTTTTGGTGCCAAGAAGCCTGAAATCAGGTCATTTGAATTTCTTGAGCTTATCTATGTCCTCCTCCCTGAGTCATCACCTTATTGTGGTGGAGGGGTTTGTGTGTCCAAATGAGCCTAGGAGCTAAGTTGTCTGGGGCTTTGCGCCCCTGGTAGGGTCACCCATGACAAACGGGCCTTAGGTGAGGGACCAGACAAAACACGACTCAAATGACCCCTTATGATGTTATAAATAAATGGACCTAAGTTTCCCTTGCCTGGACGTGGGTCACCGAGGCCCCCCTCTGGAGGCAGGCCTGGAGGTGGCCTCAAAGGAGAGTGCCTGGTAGCCGGGCCTACACCCATGGGGCCTGGCAAGGCACAGTCCGAAGAGGCAATGTGGATCCCCCTTCCCATGAGCTCACCACCTGTGGGAAGGGCCAAGGGGGTCGGGTGTGTAGTGAACTGGGTGGCTGCTGAAGGCGGCGACCTGGGCGGTCCGATCCCCGGCTACAAAAGCTGGCTCCAGGGACGTGGAATGTCACCTATCTGGCAGCAAAAGTCCTGACTGTTGTTTGTGCCTATGCACCAAACAGCAGTTCAGAGTACCCACCCTTTTTGGAGTCCTTAGAGGGCGTTGTGGAAGCGCTCCTGCTGAGGACTCCCTCGTTCTGCAGGGAGGACTTCAACACACACACGTGGGCAATGACAGAGAGACCTGGAACGGTGTGATTGGGAGGAATGGCCACCCCGACCACAACCCGAGTGGTGTTCTGTTATTGGACTTCTGTGAACACCCTGTTCAGACAGGAGGGTGCGCTTGGCACCATAGGCCGCAGTTCGACATTGTGGTCGTGTCATGGTACTTGTCTTGGACACTCGGGTGAAGAGAGGTCGTGGAGCTGTCAGAGGATCACCACGTGGTGATGAGTTGGCTCTGATGGTGGGGGAAGATGCCAGTCCAACCTGGCAGACCCAAACGTATTGTGAGCGTCTGTTGGGAAGGTCTAGCAGAGTCCCCTGTCAGAAGGAGCTTCAACTCCCACCTCTGACAGAACTTCACCCACCTCCCGGGGGACGCATTGGACATTTGAGTCAGAGTGGACCATGTTCCATGATGACTAGAACTGTGGTTGTAAGGTTTATTTATTTTATTTTATTTAACCTGTCCTGTTCAGCTGCATGGCCATACAGGTTGGTGGATCTGTATGCCTTTTGTGCTGTAACAGTTTTGCTGTGCAACAGGGGAGTTTGAAATACTCCCTCTGCTTATTATTATTTTTTTTATTATTCTGATGTCTATTGAAAATGCAGCCGGACAGAAAAGGGTTTTAGGGGACAGAGGGAGAGAATGGACAAGGGGAATAGGGGTACGAACCACAGTAGTCCAAGAGTTAGTCTAGATATTTGCCCACAAGTAACGTTACAACAGTCAAATCGTGTTGTTATTTGGTGGACACACACACCCGATGAGGACATGCAACAACTAACCAATAGGATGAGATGAGAGAGGACAGAAAAGGGCAAGACAGGACAGGATGTGGGAAATGAGCAAGGCAGTGCTACTGACGAGTGGTGCGTTGGGATGCTTTTATAGTGTCGAAACACCTGTGAGAACCTGTGAGTTGATATCTTAATATAACCTGTGTTATTGTTAGTTGTCCTAGCATAAGCAATTGAGGCCTATAGGTTGTCTATGGAACTTATTAGTAAATGAACACCATATCACATGCAACACCATATGCACATGCTGTAGCTGTAAGGTTGTCTGTGCCTGTTGTGGGGGCAATCCCCGAACCCCTTGGTGGACACCAGCGGCAAGGGATACGGTCAAGCTGAAGGAGGAGCCTTTTTGGCTTGTTGGACTCCAGAGGCAGCTGAAAGGTACCCGCTGTAAGTGGAACACAGCTTTGGTGATCGCTGAGGCAAAAACTCGGGCGTGGGAGGAGTTTGGTGAGGCCACAAAGAACGACTTCCGGACGGCTTCGAGGAAATTCAGGTCCACCGTATGGCATCTCAGGAGGGGGAAGTAGTGTGTCATCAGCATTGTGTATCGTGAGGACGGTGCACTGCTGACCTCAACTTGGGATATAATAATAATTATTTTATTTTTGTGTTATTAGCTCTTAAATTGGTTTGAAGACTAAAAAAAAACGCTAAAAACCATCAGTGCAAGAGTGCAACCCACCAATTAACCTGTTAGCTGCCTCAATGGTAGCATAGACATTTTATTGTTTCACACTCACCCAATTGACCTGACTGAAGTTCTGCGTAGTGTAGGCTGAAGCTCGGAGAGGGAGGGAGCACGTCAGACTTCTACACATCGCGAAAGACTCCTTTGCACAATATAATCTCATTCCAAGTGTTGCACTGAGGCTACTGGTCATTTCTTTTAACAAAGTTAAACACTTTTGTTCACCGCCACAGTTAGGCACAAGCACATCTTCGTTGGTTTTCGCCACTTTCTTCTTCGGGGTCAGCGGACTGTAGGCATCGAAACTGGGAACCGAAAATGTTTCAATTTGAACGATTCCGGGAGAACACGAATGTTAGTTCCGGTTCCAATCGGCTCTCGATTCTCAACCGCCAACTCTAGTTAAAATCTAAATTGTATTCTCCTACTCGCCATCCATTTCAAACAGAGCCACAGCGATGGAATTTTTTTTACCACGGTCAAAAGACTTAACATTGGTTAGGCTTTTGTGTACTATGATAAACACCACTTCAGCACCCAATGTCCTTGTGGGTAGCATGGCCGTTCAATGTTCTAATATTATTCAACATTATGAGTTATATGCAGTGCTGCTGAGTTTCATTATCAGGAGAGGGAACATTTCATTTTTTGGGTTGCAGCTGTTACATTTGTGACCTGGAAAATGTTTCCAACATGGAATTAAAGAATGTAAAAAATGCTGTTACCTTAAAATCCACCTATTTTCTGAAACTCCTAATGGTTCATGAGTGGTGATGAGCTGATTCCAGCTGAGTTACCCCATCAATACAGATATAGTTCTTATTGTGTGAACGGGTGCAATCACATCACATTTTTTTCTGCATAGCGCAACTGTGCTCATTCACACGCAGCTATAGCCACGATTGCATACTTCAGCCTTCAGGCTGTAGCAACATTCATCTCTTCTCACAAAGTAATAATCATGTGATGTGGCCTTAGTACTAAATGTTATGGAAACAAAGCACTCGTAATGCCATCTTATTTTGTTCTCCAAAGTGATACTGATGCAATGACAGAGACAAATTCTTCAACATTTATTGCACTTGACACTTTAGTGATTGAGTCATCCTCGATTAGTATGGCTATACAAGCCACACCACTAAAATTACAAATGACAATGCAGTGCTTCCATCGTTCAGTATGCGAAGGAAAATCGTGAACACGGTTATGCGGTGTTAGGTGCGAAAATTTGAAGCATGATCATGAGTTAGGTGAAAACTTGATTGCTGAAGTTAGAGTATTAATACACACAACAATTACATGTCATAGTTTTACTTCATCTGCAGTCTAACAATTTTATTTTTATTGGTGCTGTATCATGAATGTACGTTACTGCAAAATTCCGAGTGACATGACCAAAAGTATTCCTTTAACGATTGTTGTGGTTTGCAGTGTTGAGCTGTTTCTTTGGTTACCTCATTTGCGTAAACACACAAAAGGATAAAAATGTCAAAAATCATGATGTATGTATGGTTCCATTCTGCAACACTGCAAATTACAGCTACAATAATGAAAAATGTTAAACTAACTAACTAGAATAACTAATTAAAAGTAGACTAAACTGTTCTCTCCATTCTCTTTACGGTTGGTTCACACTTGGTTACATAAAACTGAAATATGTGAGAACTATGATGTGTGACCCCATCAAATGTAAAGTGAACACAACACCTGTGGTAAAATTACAGCCTACATTAGGAAATCCTGAAAGCACAACAATTTTATTTGCTAGAGGCACAAAAAATACCATCTCTTGATGTGTGTGAGCTGACAGTGGCACAACAGTGATAGTTTTTAACTGGTGAAAATAACAATACCAAAACAAATCCAGCAATTAACCCAGCTGATAAATTCAAAATTTTCTGCTTAAGTTGGACCAGAAAATCTAATTGTGAACACAGTGTATTACTGTACATTGCATTACAATGTATGGACGTCAACAACCGCAATCCATGCTGTTACTAATACGGTATTTTTTAAGGCCAGCTGTGGAAACACTGCCCTAGGTCCTTCTTGTGATACATGTAATATCTTCTTTCAATATAAAATATTTGATTTAAGTATAATCTTACAATCTGACAACCTCTCTGGTAGAGGAAAGAGAGAAGCAGCAGGGTTTGGTAACCCTGCTCGTCAAGTGCACACGACTGCCATATGCCACTTGAAATTTAGCTTTGAGTGACAAAATGTTTGAGGAAACAATCATACCTTCATCATGATTGCGATACCTTTTTGCCCTATTTTGAAACCTTAAAGCACAGCAAAGTAAATTCATTGATATAGCACATTTCATACACAAGTTAACTCAATGTGCTTTACATGATTAAAAGCATATAAAAACAACCCCCTAAAAAAAGCTTATAAACGTAAAACAAAGAGAAAAGAAATAAAAGTACAATTAAAACAGCGTACAGTGCAAATATCATTTAAAAGTGGAAATGCTCTCGAAAGCATGAGGAAAAAAAGTGTTTTTAAACTGGACTTAAAAACATTCACACCCGAGCTGGAGCATTCTGAATGAGCTGCAGCTGTTTAATGCTCTTTTGGGGGAGTCCAGTCAGAAGACCATTACAATAGTCAAGTCTACTTGAGAAAAAGCATGGATGAGCTTCTCCTAAAGTACTGCATGATCTGGCCCCAGCTCCTCTGGCTGAGTTCATCAGCCAAAGAAACAGCTCTGAGCGTGTCACTCGAGGCTCTGTCAGAGGTGACTGTCTCATTCCTCTGCGCAGGAGCACTTTCAGTAAGTCAGCCTGGTCAGTGAGGAGCGCTGGTGAGTGGAACTCAGTACCTAAGGAGGTTAAACTGCTTACAACATACAAGGCCTTCACAAAAAAACTGAAAATGTGGCTAGTTAACACCTATAGCTGCCAACACTAAAAGACAAGTATGTTATGTTGTCTTTTTGTTATGATCAAAAAAATTATGGTTTTATTCTCTCTTAATAGTATAGTTTGATTATGTATCCTGTATTATAATGTCTTGTAGATGTATTTTACTGCTTTTTTACATCATGGCCAGGGGACTACAGATGAAAACTAGCCTTCTGGCTAATTCTGGCTTTTTTAACCATGTGTACTTCATGTGTTTTATGAAATTGCATTGTCCCCTTTCAAAAATAAACTGAACTGAACTGAACTGGTCTGCTTGACACATGCAAGCCTTCACTCTGGATATGTTCCTCAGATGGTAGAAGGCAGTTTTAGTAATTGATTTGATATGACTGTTGAAAGTCAGTTCGGAACTATACTATATACTATTAACTATAATAACTAACCCATAACATTTGATGGGATTACCTCTAATGGATTTGATGGGGTTACTCCCTTCCATCTCTGCTTTAGCAGGTAAAAAAAAACATGCTCTATTAAAGATTGACATGGGTAGCCAGAAACTTCCCACTTCCTGCCCAATGAAGTCCTATGTTGTTTTAGCAGTGTATTTTGGGGCATTATCGTGCTGAATGTTAAAGGATCTCCCAATCAATTTGGCGGCATATTTATATACATATAATTTGCTACGGCCATCCGGTTTTACATGAATTAAAATTAATGAGCACATCTTAGAAGAAACCAAGTCAAAGCCAAAATATTTCCTCCATTGAGTTAAATGGTTCTTGTATGGTTGGAATCCAGAGCAGCTTCATTCTGGAAGCTTTTGCCTTTCCATCCCTTTCGTACAGTGGCCTGGAAGTGCAAAACACTATAACAAATTGTGGAACACTTTTACATTTCAGAAAACAAATTAACAAAAAGGGGCGTCACGGTGGTCGACTGGTTAGAGCGTCTGGCTCACAGTTCTGAGGACCGCCTGTGTGGAGTTTGCATGTTCTCCCCGTGCCTGCGTGGGTTTTCTCCGGGCACTCCGGTTTCCTCCCACATCCCAAAAACATGCATGGTAGGTTAATTGAAGACGCTAAATTGCCCGTAGGTATGAATGTGAGTGTGAATGGTCGTTTGTTTATATGTGCCCTGCGATTGGCTGGCAACAAGTTCAGGGTGTACCCTGCCTCCTGCCCATTGAAAGCTGGGATAGGCTCCAGCACTCCCGCGACCCTTGTGAGTATAAGCGGCTCAGAAAATGGATGGAAATTAACAAAAGCCGAAACACTTTTACATTTCAGAAAACAAATTAACAAAAGCAGACACACTTTTACAAAAGACGAGACACGGGAACGTCCCATTTCACAGACATTCTTCAATCCCATGCCCGTTCTCGGAAAGACGCGTCCCGCTTCAACATGATTGGCTCCTGCATCGTGGGAAGGGTAGCCTACGCAGATGTAACGAGAAGTCCATCCCAAATCAAATACAAAAAAAAACTAAGAAGTTTATTATGGTTAGGTTTAGGAGTAGGGTTGGGGTTAAGGCAGTTTAGAATGAGTTTAGGTTAGGATTATGGTGGTTAGGGCTGGCGCACACCGAGCACTGCCGCTGAACCCGACTGAACTATGGCGCAGTGTGCGTGGTTTGGCAACTGTTTCCTTGAGCAGTCGATTGGTCGGCCACTTAAAAAATTAATGGAGCCGGCACCTTCCTTTCAAATATCCACAATTTCCCTTTAATTCTCACCAGCATCTTCTCTTTTTAACAACCTGCTTCTTCCTTAACTCTTAATCTATCTTTTTATGGTTTAAGAAAAGTAATCAAGTACAATATATTGTACATACAATCGCTATTTGGGATGGAAATTTCGTTACATCTGCGTAGCCTACCCTTCCCGCGATGCAAGAGCCAATCATGTTGAAGCGGGGCGGGTCTTGCCGAGAAAGGGCGTGGGATTTCTGAGAATGTCTGTGAAATGAGACGTTCCCTTTCCGGGCGTTTCTGCTTTTGTTAAGGTGTTTCCTGAAATGTAAAAGTGTTCCGATTTTTGTTAATTTGTTTCCTGAAATGTAAAAGTGTTTCTGCTTTTGTTAATTTGTTTCCTGAAATGTAAAATTGTTTCTGCTTTTGTTAATTTGTTTTCTGAAATGTAAGCGTTTCACAATTTGTTATCTTGTTTTGCAATTCCAGGTCACCGTACTTTGGTAATGGTTAATGTGTCTGTTTAGTCCATAAAGCTTTGTTACAGAATTTTAGCCTCATCTCTTCCTATTCTTCTTGCTCGTGAGATGAAAAGGCATGAACATTTTATATGATCAACGTGATCAGAATTATCACAGTTATCGGTATTCTGATTACATTTCTGAGAAAAGTGTAACCAATAGAAATATCGATAAATGTGCCTAAAGCATCCCTATTGCTGCAGGTTTTATTCTCAATACTAAAAAAATCTATCATCATCAACAATATGCACTTTATTTTGCATGTTTCGTAAGATATGGTTTGTGTTCACAATAAAAATGTTATGTCAAAATGTACCATAACAAACCACTGGGTGAAGAAGAGAGTTACCTCTTCACTTATTGGACAAGAATGTAAACAGGAAGAAGGTTTGCTTTATGGACTTGCGTTTAATGAGTGAATAAAGGAGCACAAATAAACACGAACTGGCGCAAAACTGGCATTTGTTGATAAATATTGTAATTATCTGTACAATCTAGCAGGCTAGAACACACCAGCAAATGGCTTAATGCACTAGTGCATCACATAGTTCATGCAGTCAAAAGAAGATGCGTGTTAAAGCAGCAAATACTGTGCATGTATGAGGATGCTAAATGCAAATCAAAGATATCAATTGACAAGCCACCTGTAGTTACCATTATAATGTTCAAGCATGGTGGGAGCACATCAATAACACCTCTCTTTATCCTGTTAGCTCTCGATGCTATTGCACTACCACGCACATGCTACATCACGAAGTGGCGCCGGCTACAGAGCCTTTCAGACAACTACCGTATTTTCATGACCATAAGGCGCCCTTAAAATGCGGCGCGCCTTATGCGGACGTTAAAGGGGGAAGGGTGCCGGTATGTGCATTGTGCAAAACAACGTCGGTTTGGCTAAGGACCCCCGAAAATGGCACCTACGAAGAGACACGCTTACGAAGCACAGTTTAATCTGCAAGCTATCAGTTACGCGGAGGAACATGGGAATCGAGCAGCTGCGAGAGAATTCAAGATCAATGAATCCATGGTTCGCAAGTGGAGGAAGCAAGAAAACGCCGGCATCATTGCTGAACAGCCCCGCCAGCAACGAGACTGACTCAGACAATGACGATAGGGAACCCGGCATGTTTGATGGCGAAATTGCCCAGCTGTTCATTTCGGACACAGAAGATGAGGACTTTGATGTATTTGTGGATGAGGATTGATCAAAAAATAACATGAGTACATTGTTAAATACTTCAATAAAGTACAACCGAACTCAGTTTTGCTCCCGCTGCCTTTTTAAAAACATACGCTAGCATGGATGCTAGCATATGTTTTACTTGAACTAGGAGGCAGCGCCGGACGAGTTACGCCACAATTTGTGAATGGATTGTGGATGCTTGGGCTAACGTGTCTGCTTGCGCTGTTGTTCGAGCTTTCGTAAAAGCCGGCATCATTTCTGAGGAGCCGCACGGCAACGAGACTGACTCGAACCTGGCGTGTTTGATGGAGAACTTGCCCAACTGTTCATTTCGGATACAGAAGATGAGGACTTTGATGGATTTGTGGATGAGGATTGAACAAAAAATAATGTGAGTACCTTGTTAAATACTTCAATAAAGTACAACTGAACTCAGTTTTGCTCCCGCTGCCTTTTTAAAAACATTGTTTTAGCGTGCATGCATGCTACCCTATGTTTTAAGCTAGCGTATGCTTTCCCATGCCTGCGCCCAATAATACGGTGGGCCTTATGCATGTGTTAAATACAGAAATAGACCCCGTAACTCAGACTGCGCCTTTTAATACGGTGCGCCCTATGGCCCTGAAAATACGGTAGTTCAAATATCAGTTCACCATCCCAAAAACGAATTAATTCAGTTCATAGAGCAAAAGTTTGAGCTAAAACTGTGCTTCATCCTGTTAGCTGCTGATGCCATCTTCATTTTATTTTTTTTATATTAATTACGATCCCTCAATCAACTACACTTGTATATTTTGGTCGCAACCCAAACAGAGAAGAAGACCATATACATGCAAGTACGCAACGAGAGATGAGCTGAATTTTGGTGCCTTGCTCAAGGTTAACTCTACAGTAGTGAAGATGCAGACTAGCCAACAAATGACAGCAATTTTTTTTTTTTTTTACTTTTGTCCACAGGGGGACTTCTTGACCCTCCAATTCCAAAGACCTTACAGATGACCTACAGATGCAACTAGAACAGATATTGCAGATGATGGGCACGTTGCATCAGAGAATAAAAAAAAGAGGAGCCGGCAACAGAATAACCTCAAATATGGTATAAGTAATCATTCCAATTCGAAACACTATTACTAATTGTTTAAACAGCGATGTGACCAATTAATATTTTTGGAGCAAGCAAAATTAATCAATTAAGGATTACATAAAAACAGTTATTTTCCAGCAGTATTTTTACATTTTTTATCAGCGGTAGAGAAATGTAAATAACCTCAGAGTCATGCCTGCAAGTTTAGTGTGTACGTTTAATGTTTTCAAACGGATAGTCAGACTTCAGAATGTGCATTCCACGAGTGGCAAGGTAAAACATGAGTGCTATTTATTAGCAATGTGACAGGACTTCCCAAAAAGGACAGTTTGTCAAAATGCTGAGTCTGGTTGGAACGGCCACTTCAGCCTAAGTACAAGCTATCAAGAATTTGGAAAATCAAATGTTAGGTTCCGGGGAAATTTAGTTTTTTGTGTCGGAGAAAATGTTCTTTTTTGGGGAGCATTTTTGTGTGCTATCGGCTATAGAATATCTGGTCAAAATAAACCGTTAAAATACAGTAAAGCAGTAACTTCATTATTTCTCAAATCTCAACATCTTCTTGACCCTTTCATTTTGGCTTCTACTCGGGGAACCCCTTCTAAGATTGGCTGAAAAGTTTCAGGCGGTTAAAAACATCCACCAATAAGCTTATAAATTCTTAGGGTTTCGCCAAGTCAACGCGTTGCAATTACCGTGACGTTTCAAACGTGGTCACTTGCCCTAAAAACTCGACTTAAATAGCACAAATGAAACCTTATTTGTGAGAAAGCAGTGTGGGCAGTATAATATCAGTCATCTACTTTAGTAATCAATAGTTTTTTCCTGAATGCATTTGTTATAGCGGCTTTTTGAGGCGTTTGAAGTGCTCATTCCATGTTTTTTTGAGAAAATTCCACGAAGATGGTGGCCACTTGTCATGTTGCTACATTTATTATTCACTCTGATTTCAACCAGATACTGTATCTACAGTACACGTAAAAACATGTTCAGACAAAGCGCATAACATGATCAAAACTTTGCTTTGAAATAAAAATAGGTATCAATATAATATATCCATTTGTAATGCAAAATAAGATTTGTGAATTTCCATACCCGATTTCGACCTACATGCATCAGTCAGACCCTGAAAATACCTTGTGCATAATGCAACAGCCAGCATTGTTGACAGGGCATAGGAGAACAAAGATATTAAAATGTCCAACTCGTGCAACAGCACATACTTGGTTATCAATCTGCCAAAAGTATTGACCTGAAGTCGACTTCTCCATACTGTACTGGCATAGCTAACGATACAATAGATATACTAGACAATAATAATAATAATAATAGACAATATTGATTTGTTTTCACCTACGTACAGTACATGTTTTAAATAGTACAAAACCAGTTTTCACTATCCATCCATTCATTTTCTGAGCCGCTTCTCCTCACTAGGGTCGCAGGCGTGCTGGAGCCTATCCCAGCTATCATCGGGCAGGAGGCGGGGTACACCCTGAACTGGTTGCCAGCCAATCGCAGGGCACATACAAACAAACAACCATTCACACTCACATCCACGCCTACGGGCAATTTAGAGTCTTCAATGAACCTACCATGCATGTTTTTGGGATGTGGGAGGAAACCAGAGTGCCCGGAGAAAGCCCACGCACGCACGGGTAGAACATGCAAACTCCACACAGGCGGGACCGGGGATTGAACCCCGCTCCTCAGAACTGTGAGGCAGACGCTCTAACCAGTCGCTCACCGTGCCACCAGTTTTCACTAAACTAGACATTTCCAAAGTATTAAAAATATTGTTACGTCATCCACAGCATAGTTCCATCTCTGAGGCTGTTCTGAATTTGGCTGCATTACTAATGTCATTTTGTATTTAGTGATGATTGCTTTATAAAACATAGATCGCAGGTAATAAAGTAGATATCCATACTGATGACAGAAAGTCAATAGACCAGATAATACAGGTTCAGGATGCACCAATAACGATTCCAGTATCCTTGTAAAAATTCTCCGATACCATAGGCACCGATACTACATCACAGGCCTGACACATACCTTCCGGGTTGGAGCCATGTCTACTGTGTGTGTGAGTAGATACTTGAAGGAGACAGATGACAACCCTTTTACCTTTGCAAAATGGATGATAAACTCCTCGGGCACCGACGGAGACGGCTGAACCGCAAGTTGCAGTGGCGGCCGCACACCGCTAAGCAGCGACTTTGGGGCATAACATGGCAGACAAGGCCTGCAGTATGTTTGGCAGTGTTTTTCCAGGCCTTTGTACACAGAATGATTAAAAGGGAAAAAGTGTGGGTATTTGCTTCAGCACTCAAGATGAGTTATCTGTGAAGGCTACTGGACAACAATGAGAGGAGCTCCATAGAACAGTGCAGAAATCACAGAGCGGTTGTCATCCAGAAAGATGACATTTTGAGGGGATTTGCGAAAATGAGCACTGTCGATTTAAAAACGGAACAACACTAAGTGACATGTTTGACGTACACTTCAGTAAATACATTAAATATTTACAAGACGATCATCTTTACACAGCCACTTACCAGCCACTGGAGTAAGGAGAAGAGTCAGGCAAAAGGCGAATTTTGCGAGACACTGCATCGTTGTCGTTCGGCCCACAGGCATGATGGTACAGATCGACTTTGCTATTTCACTTGACGCTAATCCACACACTTGGATGTACTTTCTGGTCCTTGTTCCTCTTCTTTTAGCGGTTACCACATAAATGTTTCTTTATTCTGTCCTCGGGTCAGCTCAATTCGTCTAAACACGCTTTCTGGCATATGGCTACACATTTGATGCTTGCAAAAAGTCGCTTCTGTGCCGTCAATGGCAACAAAGTTAACGTCGTACCGTGATTGAATCCTGCAAGAAAGCTAAGCGTTTGAGTAGTTTGGCGTAAATAAAACGCATTTGCGAAAACAAGCCATCTCTACAAGCTGACATGCTAGCCACTCGACGTCTGTGTCATGCTGTTAAAAACTTAGCTAAAGACGAAAAATGTCGCTTAAAACGACGCATATGTCTTTTGATTACCCATATACCATCCTCGGGTGCACACCAAATTATGCCGCCCACCGTCTGCTCTGCAAACAGGACGTTCCCATGTAATTACACGTTAGCCAATTAGCTTGGCTAGGTCGGTGCTAAATGCTACCGACGGTCGCCAACTGCTAGCGAGTTCGTCCTCCTCTTCTGCGTCCCAGTTTATTTATCGGTCTTACGGAGAATAATTTATCCAAGCGCGGCGACTTTTCTACCTTTCCACGCACGGAAAAATATCACTCGAGAGCTTGCAAGCGGCGGAGGGAGGTACACATATCTCTTGAACTGATCTTCCCAGGGGCGGCCGACTGCGCTTGTACTTGACGCTTTGGAGCTCCGTTTCGCAGACAGACAGACAGGCTGGGCGGATGGGAACGCCTCATTTATTTGCAGGCTTGTTTGGAGCGTTTCGTCTCCGGTATCATGTTGCTGTGGGTTGGCGTCGGTAGGGGGGAGGAGGAGTACAGTATAGTAGAACTGAGCCTACAGGGGTGCCGCAGCGCCACTGTGCCGCAGACTGTGCGCACGACACCCTGGAAGTAGAAACACGCTGCGTTACGGCTACATTACCGGTACTGTAAATTGACAAATATACCGTGATCTGCCTTGACTGGCGTAGGAATTTAAGTGACATCCATGGGGTTTAATATGACGGCGCCCCCACCCCCTCCTTTGCAGCTAGAACAGCTTCAACCTTCAACCACACACACACTTTCCTTCTCCTGAGCTGCAAAATGTTTTACATCAACTGGGTTTTGTCAGCACGGTAGTTTGAAACACGTGCGCGCGCTCTCGAAATGGATTTGTTTATGGCATATATGTCAAACTCAGGCCCGGGGACAAATTTGGCCCACGATGTAATTATATTTGGCCCGCAAGACCATATTAAATGTGTATTAGAGCTGGCCGGCCAGTATATAGCACATGCGCCACTAATATTACAAATCCCAGAATGCTTTGCTAGTGTGTTGGCCCAACAGTCTAGACCGGCAAGCCCCCCTTCCCTTTCCGTTGCAGTCGTTAGCAACTATGCTACCTGTCTCCTCGGGGAAATTTACACTTCCCCTTCCCAAAAATGGCGAAAGATGGAAAACAGTTAACTTCCAAGACAGGTGGTAGGCAGATTACCTGTTCACTAAAGTAAAAGACAGACCTGTTTGTCGTGTGCGGAGCAACGTGGCTGTAACGAAGAATATAACATAATTGAATAATTATTTTTTTTTTTAAATGACCTTTATCAACTCCTAGGCAGGGACTGTTAATAGTTTGAAATTAGGATTTTTATTGAAGGACATTCTTATTTTTTTGGGTTGTTTTGTTGTTGGCCTTTGAAAAAAGATTCACATCAAAAAGAAAGGGAGTTGTAGATAGATAAATAGAAGATCGAGAGACAGAAGAATTCATGTTATCTATTTAAATACAAAAAAAAACCCAACAAATACCACTGTCTTTTATCGCAAATTTGATTTCTCGTGTTTCTAATATTAAAGTTTGTTTATTCCAGATTCAGTGTTTCAGCAAAATTTAAGTTTGTTGTCATATGATAAACTTTAACGCCATATTTCTGAAGAGAAGGGAAACATCCACATCGCAGTGATTTTTCATTAAATATTGAGTTTGGCCCGTGATGTTGTCCCAAATTTTAATTTTGAGTTTGACACCCCTGGTTTATGGTATTTATTATTTGTATGAGTTCATTATATTTTTGAATTGTATTCGCTACATTTTATCATTCAATTTTTAAAGGCAACAAAGCTATGGTTGAAATATGTGTCACTAGGAATTGACTTTGCATTAACAAACTGAATTTGAAAAACATAATTTGAATTTGTATGAACTGAAGTCTAATAAACTTGAAAGTGAATGTAAGAATATCTTATCCGCAATGAAAATTGAAATGATATATTTTCACATTCAATTTGATCATTTCAGATTCAGTTCGACAAATTCAATTTCAAATTAGCTGTGACGGTCATCCGGGAACTGTAAGGAATAGCAATCGATCGGCGATAGACAGATCTCGTCTTCGGCCAATCAGCGCTTTCGTTTTTATCACGTGACAGGGATTCTGCGTGAAGTCAAATCTTCTAACCGGCGACAGTATTTGAACCTCTATACCACATTTCCTTAACATTTGTGGAATGCATCATACGGTCAGAAAAAGATAAAAGGTGCTTCCTTTGGAACATAGGAAAGGACATATCACACCGACGTGACTATCTCGTCGATCCGGTTCTTTTCTAACACGACGTCATCCAGTCATTAAACTCCATGCCTTAGGCTTTACTGCCACCTAGGCGAAGAAACAGCACACAGCAGATCTCGATGCAGACAGCACTGTTTCAAATGAATTTAGGGGGTTTACGTGAATGAATTGGGATCCACCCCTTATGCAGCCGTTGTCCATTTTTTTGGACATTTTTGGACTTTGATGTATTCCACCAAAGACAAAACTGTTAAAGACAAAGGTCAGAGGGCTGAAATTGGGCCTCTCAGTTTTTAACAAGTTAAACTTAAAAAAACATGGCACATTTTCCAACTTATTAGAAATAGGAGATACACATTGATAATAAATTATTAATCCATTCTATGACACTATTAATTCCCATTACAAATCACATTTTTCAATGTCCTGTAAACCTGATGTGTTATTATGCTTTTCCTAGAAATACTGAATGAATCCAAGCATTGGGGTGTGTTTGGTGTGTATTTGCACCCCTAAGCCATCAAATGGAACCAGAGCCCAAAGCATTATTTTTTAGCAAATCCAAGCTGCTTATCTCCCGCTAATGTACAAAAGAAAATGGACCAAGGGATGCATAAGGGCTGGACTCCAATTCATTCATGTGAACACCTAAATTCATTGCTCTTTCTACGCCTAGGTGGCAGTAAAGCCTAAGGCATGGCGGTCAATGCCTGGATGACGTTATGTTAGAAAAGAACCGGAACAACAACTTCGTCACGTCGGTGTGATATGTCCTTTCCTATGTTCGAAAGGAAGTACCTTTTTAACTCTTTCTGACCGTATGATGCATTCCACAAAGGTTAAGGAAAGGTGGTATAAAGGTTCAAATACTGTCGCCGGTTAGAAGCTTGGACTTCACGGAGAATCCCCATGTCACGTGGTAAAAAACGAAGGCGCTGATTGGCCGAAGACGAGATCTGTGTATTGCCGATCGATTGCTATTCCTTAGAGTTCCCGGATGTGTGTCACAGCTAATTTTAAATTGACTTTGTCGAACTGAATCTGAAATGATCAAACTGAATGTGAAACTATATAATTTGAATTTTCACTGCAGATACAACAATTCTTAGATTAACTTTCAAGTTTATTGGACTCCATTTAATACAAATTCAAATTATGTTTTTCAAATTCAGGTCGTAAATTCAAATTAAATTCCTGGTGTCACATATTTCATATTTCATACAAAGAGCAGTGGAGAGGAATACACAACCTTTCAACAACACAGTAGGCCTGTTGCAGTCTTGCATGGTTTTGTGTTGTGGTAAGGTTACTAATGTTAGCTGGAAGTATGTAACCAACTCACGCTGACAGGCTGCAATTATAATTCATTGTTGGCTAACAACAAATTTTCACCGGAAGTTTTTCCTTTATAGTTCGTAGTAAATGTTTCTTCAACAAAACACATTGAAAGATCCCACTAGAATATTGAACTTGACTGGCACAATTTAGTTCTGCCTTTAGTTCTGCCTTTTGCCTCGGTGCAATACCACAATTCTAATATGTACAGTACATACTGTGGTGCCGGGAGAAGTAGACTAAGACTTCCCAGTATGGGGGATTCTAGGATCAGATGTTTAGGGGTACTGGTATTCATTTAAGGGTTTCTTCAGCACCCCATTAAATGGGCTAGAAATGGCTATGTCTGTCAGTAAGGCATTCAGTAGCACCTTGGCAATTAATATTATCACATGTGGATGAAACACTAACTAACTTCTCTCATCCCAGTCCAAACAGAAGGCAGGGATACTGTTTGACCACCTGAATTGTTTCCTATAGCTAGAAAAAATGTCGGCTAACTCCCACCTAACAACATAAATAGTGAGCTATGATGAAATGCAGCAAAATGAGGACTGGTAATGATAATAGTGTGTTGGTATTGAGTGGTTGAAGTTAAGAAATGTTCCAAATATCCAGGTTTAAGCCGGGCATTTACGCCATATGACTGGAAGACAGGTATTGCTCTGCTTATAGGTTGAGCGGTCAGAGTCCAGTCTGGCAGATCTGGGAAAGATTGAGTGGCGCAAACCATTTTTGTTGTTTCAATACAGCATGATATTTC
This sequence comes from Phyllopteryx taeniolatus, assembly GCF_024500385.1. Classification (NCBI taxonomy): domain Eukaryota; kingdom Metazoa; phylum Chordata; class Actinopteri; order Syngnathiformes; family Syngnathidae; genus Phyllopteryx; species Phyllopteryx taeniolatus. The sequence continues at coordinate 27,700,530 of NC_084502.1, read as the reverse complement.
AACCAAGTACTACACAGTTTTACATTTTCTTACATTTTGTTGCATTTAAAAACAACCTAAAGTTCAATTATTTGTTTTTTGATTCTTCAAAATCAAGGGGTTTGGGATTCATTTTAGGGGTGCTTTCAGCACCTCCAACAATGCTTACCGGCATGCCTACTGGCATATTGTACATGTGGTAATTACGTGTCACTCGTAACGTTAGACCTTTCTGTGTTTCCCCATAATAATACAGTACTGTAGTTGTCTGTGTGTTTTACTCACATGTTGGTTTTCATTTTTGTTGTGCTGTTGTACCGTGAGGTAAATTGTAGACTATGCTCTGTGTCGTGACTCCTTACTCGTTTTCATTGTGCAGCAAGTGCGTTAGTGCACAAGAGCCAGGGGCATTTCTAGAACCCCTCCGTGGCCCAGGCAAGAAGGAATAAATAAATAAAAAATAATTTAAAAAATGCCTGGTGCCACTGAAGGTATATTACCAGAATAATACAATGAGCACAACAAAAATGCAGTTGATTCCAAAATACTTGGATGTCATATTTGAGGTGCTCAAGCTTATGTATTTTTCAAGAGTGGTGTGCTGTGAGGGCTAGGGTGGTCCTTATTTGTAGTGAGAATTTGAAAAATGAATATCTCAATGAGCGAAGGCCTGGATATGGTGCGAAACCATGAGAAAACACTTCCTGCGACGTTTCAGATCGATCGGACATATTAAGAGGTGCCCCAAAGCCAGTTTGGCGCAGTAGTATAAAAAAATTAACAAGCCTACATTTGTTAGAAAATGTTTGAAAAAAGTGCACTTGGAAGTTGGGTTCAAAAGACTCGTTAGGGTGTAAAACGTCGAGAAAAAACTTGTGTGACATTTTGTGTGGTCAATTGTATTTCGGTTACCATATTTTATTATTCACTAATTTTGTTCTCCCTCAGTTTCAGGTGTTATTTCTGTCGTGGCAAGTATTCGAGTGACAAGCATGGCGACCGCGAAAGCAATGAGGAAGGCGACGGAGGTCTGGCGCCTCGGCCAGCCGAACCCCCAGCCAATGATGGGGAAGCAGCTGCCCTCTTTGAAGGAAGTGCTGAGCCGGTTCTTCCACAATCAAGAAAAGAAGACGGTTTAGGAGGCGGCGAACCTGGTGGTGGAGAAGGTGTTCTTGTTCTGGGAGAAGGCCAAGATCTCCACGAAGGAAAAACACCACGCAGCTAAAAAGGTGACAAATGAGTACGATCTGTGGCGTGTGCTGGGAAAACACAAGAGCCGCAAGTCCCCGACGGAGACAAAAAAGCGTGAAGAATTCGTGACCCGGCTTGACCTCCTCTTCGACGTCGCCATGAAGGACGTCGAATTGACTCTCAACATGGAAGATCGTAGGTTCCTCGCCATGCAGCGCGACAAGGACGGCCGCAAGGGGGTTATGATGGGCATCGGCAGCAAGTTGGCGGCGCTTGAAAGGCGTCGTATGAAACAATCCAGGAAGCGCACCGCCGCCCCGGAAGAGGGCACAGTCGAACTGGGGAGTTCTTCCTCAAGCAGTGCCACGGAAACAGCTGATGAAGACGACGGCAATGATGATGGCCCCGGGCCTTCTTTTGCTCCCTCCCCCCCAAAGCGCAGCAGAGCTCGAGCCTCGGCGGTGACCCCGCAGATTGCAGCTGCGCTCGATCGAACAAGGAGATCTGACTGGAACGCTGTCCACATCTTCCACTCTGCTGCTCAGGCGTACAGCCCAATCCCCTCGAACCTTGCAGTCAACCCGCAATCGATTCAACGACACCGGAGGTGCGTCAGGGAGGATGTGACGAAGGAGATCCAGGAGGCGTTCTCTCCGGGTGTCCCCCTCGTTCTCCACTGGGACGGAAACATCATCGCCGATATCACCGACACAACGGCAGCCGAGCGTCTTCCCCTCCTCGTTTCCGGGGATGGCGTTAACAAGCTCCTCGGCGTCCCACGCTTGCCCAGCGGGAAGGGTGACGATGTTGCCACCGTGGTTATCAGCTGCCTGGACGATTGGGGCGTCACCGAACGCGTTGTGGGGATGTCTTTCGACACTACCGCCTCCAACACTGTCGTGCGCGATCTTGAGATCGTAGCCGACAAATCGTTCAGCGCCTGTTTCGCACCGTCGTCTGGGCCTGACATCCAACTCTTCAAACGCTTCAAGGCCGGATGGGAGTCCATCGATCAGACGGTGTTCGAGCCGACTGAGCCGATCCCGCCCACCAGTGACGAAGTCATCATGTTCTGCAAGGAGAAGCTCCAAGCTACGCAGCCCCGCGATGACTATCGGGAACTCCTCAACTTGACGATCGTCGCTCTGGGCGGCGTTCCCCCTCGAGGAATCAGTATGTCCAAGCCTGGAGCCTTCCACCGCGCTCGCTGGATGGGCAAACTGATATACGCATTGAAGATCTTCTTATTCCGCGGACAGTTCAAGCTCACCAAGGCGGTGGAGAAGAACTTGGCCCGCTTCGTCCTCTTCACTGTGACGCTGTACGAAGCCCCGCTCACTGAGGGCCTTCTCTGCTGGCCTAAACACTTTCAAAAGCACTGACCTAGAATTACAACCTAATGAAATGGTTAATTATATATATATAATTAACTATTTCATTAGGTTGTAATTAATGCTGTAACCAAAGCAACCCTGTTATTCATATTATCACAAAAAGACATATTGATATCAATGTTTCTTTTTTGTTATATAGCTAAATTTGTTCTTGACCTGTTAGTGTGTGTGTGTGTGTATATATATATATATATATATATATATATATATATATATATATATATATCTATCTCCATCCATCTTCCATACCGTTTATCTTCACCAGGGTCACAGGTATGCTGGAGTTTACCTCAGCTAACTTCGGGTGAGAGGCGGGGTACACCCTGAACTAGTCGCCAGCCAAACTTAGTGCACATATAAGCAAACAACCATTTGCACTCCCATTCATACCTACAGGCAATTTAGAGTCTTCAATTATCCTACCATGCATGTTTTTGGGATGCGGGAGTACCTGGAGAAAACCCACGCAGGCACAGGGAGAACATGCAAACTCCACACAGGTGAGGCTGGATTTGAACCCGGGTCCTCAGAACTGTGAGGCAAATGTGCCAACCAGTCACTCACCGTGCCATTATGTATAATAATAAATTAATGTATTTCCAGCAGTCTTTTGTGTTCATTTCATAGCATGTGTGCATGTGCTTTGCTCAGCTTTGAGTCATGTACAGTGCTGTATATACAGAATCTTTTTTGTCCAATGGTGTTTTTTTTCTTCATTCTCGTGTAGGCACAGTGTTAAGGGGACACCATCCCCCACTGGCTCCCACCTAAAACCGCCACTGCCTTTTGCCTTGGACAAATAACGTCACTTGCCATTCATGTGTTTGGACTTTGTCATGACAAATGTCTACAACTCATTTGAAGATATCTGCTGTGAATTACAGATCTCTGCAACGGAATTGATATATGCAACTCTAGTTTGAGACATCGACAACTTGATTCTGAATAGTTATAATTCCAGTTCAAGATATACTTAATTCACCTCAATTCAAGATTTCTACATGTCAATTTTCAGATATGTGAAATACAATTTTAACTAGGTGAAATGGCATTGCAGGATTCTGTAACTGGAATTATGAGTAGTCAAAATTGCACTGGAGTTATATATCAGTACAGTAATTCACAAGCGGATCTCTGCAACAGAATTGTAGATATGACAAACCTACTTTTCGGGTACATGTTTGAACTCTGTTGACTGCTACGCTAACAGGTCAAGAAGAAATTTAGCTATATAACAAAAAAGAAAAATATTGATATCAATAGGTCTTTTTGTGATAATATGAGTAACAGGGTTGCTTTGGTTACAGCTGAAGACATTGAACATCTATGAAAAATTGAAGAGAGGACTTACCTTAGGTCATAGGTGTCAAACTCAAGGCCCGGGGACCAGATCGCCCCCCTATGTCGTTTCATGTGGCCCGCTGAAGCAAATCATATAATCTACTTTATGTTTCCTGCTAAATTGCCATTTTCTTGATACAAACCCTTTTTAAATGCAATGAACAATAGATAAACTATTTTCATTGACTTCTGATTTCAAAAGTAACTATTCATCAATTTACACACAGCACCCCATATTGACAGAAAAAAACGGAATTGTTGAAATTTTTGCACATTAAAAAAGAAAAACTGAAATATCACACAGCCATAAGTATTTAGACCCTTCGCTTAAGACCTTACAGCTTACAGTGCATGTCAGAGCATCATGAGAATCATGAGGTCAAAGGAACTTCCTGAAGAGCTCAGAGACAATTGTGGCAAGGCGCAGATCTGGCCAAGGTTACAAAAAAAAAAAATTCTGCTGCACTGAAGGTTCCTAAGAACACAGTGGCCTCCGTGATCCTTAAATGGAAGACGTTTGGGACGACCAGAACCCTTCCTAGAGCTGGCCGTCCGGCCAAACTGAGCAATTGGGTCAGAAGAGCCTTGGTGAGAGAGGTAAAGAAGAACCCAAAGATCACTGTGGCTGAGCTACAGACATGCAATCGGGAGAGTGTATTAGCTCAAAACGGTGCTTCTACTAAATACTGAGCAAAGGGTCTCAATACTTATGGCTGTGTAAAATTTCAGTTTTTCTCTTTTAATAAATCTGCAAAAATTTCAACAATTCCATTTTTTTTCTGTCAATATGGGGTGCTGTGTGTATATTAATGAGGAAAAAAAGAACTTAAATGATTTTAGCAAATGGCTGCAATATAACAAAGAATGAAAATTTTAAGGGGGTTTGAATACTTTCCGTACCCACTGTATATGCTTTCACAATGAAATTGGCCCTCTGAATGTGTTTGACACCCCTGCGTTAGGGCTACACATGGTCAGCGCAATCAGCTTGTCATATCATTTCTCATAAGTCACCTCACCTCTCTCTCCCTCCAGATGGCGAAAAAGGTTTTATTAATAGGGTTGTGTGTATGTTGAGAGATCCAACTTCAAAGCACAATAACTACTATTTAAAATCTGAATCGAAACATATTTTATTGTTATATCCATCCATTCTCAACACTACTTATCCTGTTTAGGGTCACGGGGCGATGGAGTATATCCCAGCTGACTCCGGGCAAAAGGCAGACTACACCCTGAACTGGTCACCAGCCAGTCACAGGGCACGTACACACACGGAGAACCATTTTGCACTCACATTCACACCATCACTGAGTGGGAACTTAACACTTGGTCACCACACCCCAGTCAGGCGAGTGTACCACTACACCAACATTTTGTGAGTCTTGCTGCATTTGATATATGAATGGTCAGCAAGAGGAAGGGATGAGAAAATCCATTTAACGGCTAGTATTTTAAATAATATTAAGGTAATACTTTTACTACAACTACAGTTACATTTTCCCCCAGGACAATTCTAATTGACACAACAATGTTTATATATATATACATATACTATACTTTTTATTTGTATAATATATACAGTAATTACACTATACAGCCCCTTTGTGGTAAATATCTACCAGCAGGTGGTGATTTAAGATTGGAAGGCAGAGAGGGAGCAGTATGCTATCCATTTACACGTGCGCTCTCACAATTGGGTCTTCTTCACGGAGGGAACCAATCAGAGGAAAGAGGGCGGTCTTAGCCAAATATGGACAAAGCGGAGACAACGCTAGGTTAAACAGAAGTAGCTGTCAGCGGGGCCTTTTGTGGAGACTTGTATGACAAAACCAAGGTGTTTTTTAAAATGAAATTGACACTTTCATACTAAGTTAGAGAGTCACTCTATGGAGGTCTAAATAGCAAAAATATGTGCCCTTTAAATCTTTCATTGCCATGCCCCACCTCTTCACAATTATTTTGTGGGTAATGACTAAAGATGAAAACAAAAAGAAAAGAGTAGAGGACAACAACACCAACAAAAAAGACAACTTCTGTGGAAGTAATTAGAAATGAACACATAGCTTTTGGACCACTTGGGTGATTCAGCTCTTAATTCTGTTCAGAGGTACTAAATCTCAGCTGGGGACATTAGCACCACTATGAGCTCCGACATCATTGAGACGCTGGAAACTCCTCTCTCAAGTTGCATCATTTATCCATATGTCTCACATGTTTTTCATGCACTACCTGCTGTTACAGAAATTCTGACTATGGACTTAGATCAGTCAAAGAGGGAAGTTTGATTACTTTTCAGGAAACGCCTTTGTACTTTCTTCCTCCTGAGTCCTTGGAGTTATACAACGCATTTGGCTCCCAAAGATAACATGAACCTGCCCATAAAGTGGGCGTTTGTGTGTGTGCGTGCCCGTGTGTGTGCATTTAAGAGGCTCAACGTCACCATTGCATGTGAGAGTGAGCATGACAGTCTCTTGGAAAGCTAACACTTCCTAATGGTTTCAATCTGCGCAAAAAGCAAATAGAGCTCTTCATCCTCCACTTACTGCTTTCTCCACTTTTACAAGGATTTAAACAGAATTGTACTTGTTTGAACAAATGTCAACTCCACTTTCTCCTCTCCTAGCATATTCAAATTGCATGTTACACTATCAACAATAGCTTTTGGAGGTTTAACAGTGTGCGAAGTGCTGCCAAGATGTTGGTGAATGAAGCAGGGATGACCTCAGTGCAGCAGAGAGACAAGACAAGAGGGTTATTATAATGCAGAACTGGCAATGCCATCACCGAAGGCTCAACGAGACTGGCAAATAGAAAACAACAGGGAGCAGTCAGGATGGTGACAGAGTAGATATTCTCCATCCAACTTTATTTACAGAGCACGTCAACACTTTTAAAAAGCAGATAATTGATTCAATATTTGAGAAGCTGTAGTTTAATTAGTTTTACAGTATGTTCATTTAATTTTCCGTACTTCATAACAGTCATTTCATTCCAAGTTATATATAATGGGACTTTAAAACATAATTGTTAAGTTTTGTTGGTTATTGATGAATTTCTCCCCTTTTGTCCTTTCTGTGGGCTCTGTAATATATAATCAGTGAGCCTTTATTTGATTCTTGTGTTAAAAAGAATCATACTGCCATTTTAAGATCCATCATATTTAACAGAAAACATAAGCAGAGTGTACACAGAGACTTTTTTGTCTTTCCGATTTAAATCATTCAGATTGAAGATCTCTGGTCCACTGTTGAAATGTGCTGATGTATTCCGATCTGGCGTTTACATGGGCCCAGGGGCGATTTTAGGTTATGTGTGGGGGGGGGGTGCTCAGCCCACAGAAAGCTGCAGGGGTATATGATGTGAAGGACTTTGGCAGGGATTGAATATTGTGGATGTCATTGTGGTTTCTTTCATTTTTCTGGGTGGGTTTTCTCCGGGCACTCCGGTTTCCTCCCACATCCCAATAACATGCGTGGTAGGTTGATTGAAGACTCGAAATTGCCCGTAGGTGTGAATGTGGGTGCGAATGGTTGTTTGTTTGTTAAAAAAAGAAATACATTGTTTATAATGTAACTTTTTAATTTGAGTAATAGACAACACTGTTGTAAATGTAGTATATACCCATGATTTTTCTCTTGTCCGGCCAATAGATAGATAAATAATGCAGTTATGAACTACTAAAGTAATGAAAGGAAACAAGACTGTTTGGATGAAGAAATGAATAAATGGAAGTGATAACAAATTTGAGGTATCTTAAATTCCTTCGGGTAATTTTCACTAAATAGCTAAAAAGTTATGACGTAACCTAAAATGGACACTTGCTGCTCAATCAAGTTCTCAGCATCCACCATTTGCTATTTTATTAGAAAAAGGTACCGTGGCTGCAAGATTTTGTATCAATATAAATTGGTAATACTAATCAGTCGACATTGCTCAATACAATACAATCACTCTATCGCCAGCTTTCAAAAGCCCACATGTATCTGTGCTGCTTCTCTCCCTGCCCGCTGCAGTTCACCTGTTGGACCTGCTGTTGCAGGAGCATTGATCATATCACAGAGAAGGAGGCCACAGCAGCCCTACCAGAGACCATACTGTATCTGTGATGTTAGCATATTTTGCAGCATGTAAGATGAGTTTCATCAATTTGTTTATACTCAACTTCTGCGCAGCCCCCCGTCTTTTCTCTACACTTGTGTAGAGCAAGCAGTGACATGAGAGAGCACATGGAAGGGGTGGGGCAGCATTTGTCCTACATCCTGATTCGTTCAGTCCACTGTCTATACTAAAGATAGAACAAAAGGCTGCTCCTTCCACATGGGTGGGCCGCTTTCATCCAACTTCTGATTGGTTCACCCCTGGCAAATGCCTGTTATGCCCAATTGCCAGTCCAGGCCTGGCTCGATTTCACGACAAAACAGGTTTGCAGGAAATATGCCCCCAGAAATATGTCCCCAGAGGCTGCAGGCAGCATAAACGACAGAAATCTTACTGGACTCTTGGGGTCCGAAGCAATGTCGCAATATGTTCTTTCCATTGCCTATAAATTATTGCCGAAGCCTTTGACATTGCAGAAAAAGTCCAATATTTTGCTAATGGAAACATTTCTCCCTTGGAAAAAAAAGCCATAGCTGCACTTACCCAGTCTCTTTTCCAAGATGGCGCTTATCCGTATGGATGCCTCGGTTACGTGCTCTCTAGTATTATCTGTGTTAAATATATTGTAGAAGTTATCATTTATTTGCTTAGCTTGCATTAGTATTATGGACGATTTTGAGAAAGGAAGATGTCTCGCCTTCAAGAAGATGACTCAGCAGGAATCTTCCGATGGAAAGGCGCCTTGACCAAGGACGTGGTCGGGGACGTGGCAGGTGTTGGTGCCATGTCTTCACCTTGAAACCCTACCCTTAGTGTGTTGTGTCTTGTAGCTTAGTACGTAATGTCTTGTAAAACCTCCCTATTTCAAATAAATACAGGAGCGACGGGAGAGATTGTTTAGAGCGTGATGAGAGGCTGTAATCTGAACAATCTCCCATACGCCCTCCTCACGAGAAAAAGAAACCAGCGTCTTCATTCCTTTTGTGTCTATTTTTTTATAATGTTGGGTAAGATAAATCTAACATTAAATTGGTCCTTCGAGCCGGATGTCAATACACCCGAGGATTCCAGTTGTGGAGCCGACATCCAGTTAAGAGACCGTGGCCACGGCAATTGAGACCCTTTCCGGGACTGGTCTTCGTTCTCCTCAACTGGGATCTGAAGGTTGACGACAATCCACAGGATTGAAGACGACTTTGGTGAGTTAAATTTGTAATTTTTTTCGGAAAAAGGATTAAAGAGTGAGTGAATTGCGCGAAAGAAGAAGCCTGTGGCAGAATAAACCTTGTGTAATACTAGTCACAAGTAATCGAGGGACGGCGGAGTCCTGTACGTACTTAAATTCCGTGTTTAATAAACTTTGTGTAATACTAGTCACTGGCAAAGTGTCATGGTCTGTGTTTTGGTTTGGGTTGTGTTTAGTTTTGGTCCATGTTTTCCTGTGTTCCATGTTTGTCGTGTGCTCATTAGGTTGTTGTGTCCACCTGTTCTCGTCTACTTTGTGTCGACCAATCAGCTCTCTCCAGGCACTCGTGTCTTGTCCAGGTGTTCCTCATTGTCTCGTCAATTTGTTTGTATTTAGTTCCCTGGTTTCTTTCAGCTCTTGTCGGTTCATTGTCGTTGTCACATGTCTTGCCATGTCATAGTCGCCAGTTGTTTTTATCATTGTGATTACATATTATTATTTTGAGACTCCCGCACTCCTGCCTTGCCTCCTGCTCCTGCAATTGGGTCCACCATGTTCTTGCCTTGCGTTCAATTGTGTGGTTTGCATGGGTCCCAGGCCTTTGTTGCGCATAGTTCCGGCACAATTATCACAAGATTGTATTATTCCATTAATGAACGCTACTGTACCAACTGAGAGGTGTAAATCATGGGATCCTATATATCCCGTAACAAAAGCAGATAAACACAAACCAATGTTTTCTACTTTAGTAGCACCGAATAATTTTACTTGTAGAAGCATGATTAGTAAAGGCAAAAAATTAGGACCACTGAACGACACACAGTGTAAAGTAACCTTAAAAGTCGGACCAAAGTTTATGCCAGTATCACGCAGCGACATCTGGTGGTGGTGCGGAGATGATAGAGTGTTTGATAGATTACCTAAAGATATATCTGGATTGTGCGCTATTATCACTTTGATATTGCATGTGTCAGTATACCCTATGCCTGTTCAAGATTTAATGGAAAGGGCACCAATGTTTTTGTCCAATCTAGAACATAGACAAAAAAGAGATTTATCCTGGCAGAGGCAAAATTATCCAACATAAAACATACATCGACGCCATAGGTGTTCCTCGTGGGGTTCCTAATCAATACAAATTAGCTGACCAAGTTGCAGGAGGATTTGAATACTTCATATGCTGGTGGTGTACGATTAATAAAAATGTTGATGGGATAAACTATATCCACTTCAATGTACAGAGATTAGGAAATTGGACTCAGAGTGGGTTGGAAGCTGTGCACGAGCAGCTCAAGGACGTTCCAAAACCGCATAGCTGTCGACATGCTCCTCTCGCAAGAGAGGGAGGTGTTTGCGGTATGTTTGGAGAACAAACAATACTGCTTCAGATGGCAGATTGACCAGAGCCATCGATGGTCTACGGACCCTCAATCAACACTCCTTGTGAGACAGCTGGATGGACGTTTTTGGTAAATACAAAACCCTAATTTCACCAATATTGATATCAATTGCTGTTTTTGCAGCCATTCTGACATAGTGTGGATGTTGTTGTATCCCATGCATTCGGGCTTTAATCAGTAGATTAATTACCACAGCAATTACCCCCATAGAGGAACCGTATGGAGCAGATGTATCCTTTATTGGAGATTGATAATGATGACGATAATGATGATGATGATGTTGTTGTTTTACCTGATTTGTTTCCTGATCCAGATGATTACGATGTTTAAACTACAACATTCATGTATGACAAGTTTACTCTGAGTGTAAATGTATTTGTTTCATAAAAATGATTCTACCGTTCAAAAATCGAAATGAAGTGACTGTAAGATGATATGAGAATTTGTGTAAATACATGATAAACAGGAGGGAAATGTTAAATATATTGTAGAAGTTATCATTTATTTGCTTAGCTTGGATTAGTATTATGGACGATTTTGAGAAAGGAAGATGTCTCGCCTTCAAGAAGATGACTCAGCAGGAATCTTCCGATGGAAAGGCGCCTTGACCAAGGACGTGGTCGGGGACGTGGCAGGTGTTGGTGCCATGTCTTCACCTTGAAACCCTACCCTTAGTGTGTTGTGTCTTGTAGCTTAGTACGTAATGTCTTGTAAAACCTCCCTATTTCAAATAAATACAGGAGCGACGGGAGAGATTGTTTAGAGCGTGATGAGAGGCTGTAATCTGAACAATCTCCCATACGTCCTCCTCATGAGAAAAAGAAACCAGCGTCTTCATTCCTTTTGTGTCTATTTTTTATAATGTTGGGTAAGATAAATCTAACAGTCTGTTTTTGTGTTTTTGGTTTGTCTTTGGAGACATTACGCAACTCACTTAAACAAGGGAAGACTTACTAAACAACAGGGAGTCTACCCCGGACTTTCTTTCACCAACCTTTGTAAATCCGCTCAAAATCTTTTGAATTAAGATAAAATAGATTACTTTGAATGTGTGACTCAGCAATTACACAATTACAGGCTAAATTGTATGGCACATATACTCATGATATAGCAAGATATGCTATGGAATTGACCCATGACAAAAAATTTTTAAGCGGGGAGAGGCAGATTTTTCAGATCCTCCCACACATAACATACCACGCACACACATTATCCCAGCTGTAAAGGTGGGAGGGGCCCTCTACTGAGAGAACAGAAGGCAGGCGTTGCAACTTAGCATAGAGAGAAAAGTTCATCGGAGCTCTCGCAAACCACCGCACAACATGACAACGTGCACAGTGCAGTGAATCTCACTCCTGATCACAGGCAGGCAGCACTGGGCACTGCCCGCCATGCAGGGCCGGGCAGGAAAAGCCCCCAAACGGGAGATGGTGATAGAGTCACCACAGAAGTACAAGTGCTTGGCTGAGATTGATGCAGAGGTGGAGGCTGGGTCACAGGTGGCATCGGTAAGTTACTGATGATATTCCAATCTTACTCTTCATTCAGTGAATTGAGTGCAAGATAGAAGCAATCCGATCTGATTGTTTAAAATGCATTCCTAATCTTCAAGCTTGGGTATTAAAAGCATCTTTGAAGATGCCTTTTAAAAGGAACTGGACGGAAATGGGAAATAGCAGCTCCAGGGTATACCTCCCCAGGGAGTTGAATGTTGATCCTTATTTTTAGGAACTTGAGTTCCCTTTTCTCCTTAACTCTTCCTGTACCACAGATTCTGGAAGTTTTGACAACCTAGCTGATACTAGCTGGACACATGAAAAAGTAAGAAATACCATAAAACAGAGCATATAAGTCACGGAGCACCCCAATTGGGTATGTCTCTAATGACCAAAGTTGCATCGAGACAACAGTGAGATAGCAGTGGTAAGTTTATCCCTCATCAACACAGCCATGATCAGCTTTAAAAAAAATAAAATAAAATTTAGATATGTTTCAAAGAGGGCGGCACGGTGGCCGACTGGTTAGAGCGTCAGCCTCACAGTTCTGAGGACCCGGGTTCAATCCCCGGCTCCGCCTGTGTGGAGTTTGCATGTTCTCCCCGTGCCTGCGTGGGTTTTCTCCGGGGACTCCGGTTTCCTCCCACATCCCAAAAACATGCAGGAATTGGAGACTCTAAATTGCCCGTAGGCATGACTGTGAGTTTGAATGGTTGTTTGTTTCTATGTGCCCTGCAATTGGCTGGCAACCAGTTCTGGGTGTACCCCGCCTCCTGCCCGATGACAGCTGGGATAGGCTCCAGCATGCCCGCGACCCTAGTGAGGAGAAGCGGCTCAGAAAATGGATGGATGGATGGATGTTTCAAAGTGGCGGCACTGGTGTTCAATCCCCGGCCCTGCCTGTGTGGAGTTTGCATATTCTCCCTGTGCCTGTGTGGGTTGTCTGCGTGTGGCACTCCGGTTTCCTGCCACATCCCAAAAACATGCATTGTAGGTTAATTGACAACTCTAAATTGCCCGTAGGTGTGAACGTGAGTGCGAATGGTTGTTTGTTTGTTTGTATGTGCCCTGCGATTGGCTGGCAACCAGTTCAGGGTGTACCCCGCCTCCTGCCCGATGATAGCTGGGATAGGCTCCAACAGGCCCACGAGCCTAGTGAGGAGAAGCGGCTCAGAAAATGGATGGATGGATGTTTCAAAGTTCCATCTAGAGGTTATTATGTCACTGTGTACGGAAGCCAGTATTGTGGCAAATACAACCACCCATCCATTTTCTACTGCTTATTCTGTTCAGGGTCACGGATGAGGTTGGAGCTTTTCACAGCCCGGTTTTGGACGAGAGGTACACTCTGGACTGATTGCCTGTCAATTGCATTGCAGGGCACAATTAAGCCGCTTTTCACATTGCCTTCCTAGAAAACTGGTGCATCAGAGGAGCTGGCGTTTATTCACTTGCCCATTCAGACCGAACTCGCTGAAGTGCATACGCATTCAGATGTTGTGCCTTTGCCAGGCAAATGGTTGCGTGGCAATGTCAGCACTAGCATCTGGGACAGCGATGATTGCTTTCTCCACAAATGGCCGTGAGCAGTCGATCACTGGTGGCCGCGTTACGCATCTACTTTGCTTCTGGTACAACACCAGAAGCCAAAAAATTGGGGGGATTTTCCATTTGTTTTTTTACAAAAAAATGAAAAGAAAATTGGAGATGGAGTGGTACCTCAACTTTCGAATGATCCAACTTACAAGTTACTTGGTTGATTTTTGTTTTGCTTTGTATTGCGTCACATTTTGAATTACCAGCGGGCTTCAGATACGCTACCGCTTGAGTGAAGTGAAAAAAAAAAAAAAAAAAAGCTACAGTTGCCAAGGCACTTTCAGTCATTTATTGCACGGGACTCAAACACAATTACAAAATGAAAACACTCGGCAGGAGCATGAAGGAGAGGCTCACACTTGCCAACTTGACTGACTCTAGCCTAATTATAATTCATAAAACCAGTTTATGTCTTTACAATCTCTTTTACTGCTGTTTTGCTTTATTAAAAAGGACCTCTCTAAGTTATGGGCTTAAAAACGATGTCGGCAGAAAGATTCCCCCCCACAACAGACTCAGTAGCAATTTTAGTCATTTGGACACTATAGGTCCTTTAAAACATGTATATAGCTTTGTTACGGAACATATTAAACTTGTAAGTCAAGGTAAAGGTACCACAACACTAGATACTTTTCATTCAACGGTGATATTTAATTCTGCTATACTGTACTTGTTGGTACATTAAAAATATGGATTTGACCTATTTTTAAATAAACCTGCATAATAAACACACACAATAAACAAAAACAGTATTTGCTACCATCTGAATGTTTGTAATGGCTGGGGACAACAGTTGCTTATTTGTAAGGACTTAGGCTTGGACCGTTCGAATCACATCGTGGGCAAAAAAAAAAAAAAAAAAAGGCAAACAGTTGTTGTCAAGATGATTGTCTACTTCCTGACTACTGTCGAGGTAGCCTTGATCAAATCACCAAACCCCTTCACCCACAGTTTCACTTGCCAGTCGACATCTCTCATTGCATCTGCATCTGCATGTGTGTGTTATATGTATGATTTGGTTCTCTGTGTGGTAAGAATACAAAGCAGAGTGGAAATAGAATTTCACCCAAGGAAATCATAATCCTAATCCTAATCAGGGCAGCACGTTGACCTAGTGGTTAGCATGTCTGCCTTACAGTCCTGAGGTTTGGGGTTCGCTGTTCTGCCTGTGCATGCATGGATTTTCTTCGTGTACTCCACCTTCTTCCCACACTCCAAAACATGCATATTATGTAAGTGTGAATGGTTGATTCTCTGTCAGTGCCTGATGACCATCCCAGGGTGTGCCCTGCCTCTGGCCCCAAAGTAATCTGGGATATGCTCGAGCCCCATAGCAATGAGGTTGTGAAGCACTGAGAAAATGGAAGGATGGATTGTAATCAGTGTATAAAATTAAAATAGAAAAAACAAAAATGCAAAGAAGTCATGTTACTACATCTATCTATCTATATTATAGTCAAGCCAGATGTACGCAGCCATCCCATTAACACCAATGAGCTGGTACGGCAAATTTGTATGAAGTCGTAACAAAGACAACACAACTTAAAACCTCAAAGTGACTCAGATCTTATTGACAGAAATTTATTTGACCGAGCAAAGAATGATCAGTTCCAATTTAATTTTTGATAAATGAAACAGTTAGGTGATTATTAAGGGGATTATTGTAGAGGTAGCAAAAGTACTGACACGATGTACTCAAGTGAAAGTAAAAAAAAAAGAAAGTGTATAATAGACCTATTTTGACAGAGTAAGCAGAAGCGAGTACAGATATTCGTAAACCAATGTAGTGCGTAAATGTACAAAGCTGACAGAAAAATTCAAACTCAAGTAAAGTACAGATACTGGAAAAATATACAGGTACTTAACTACAGTAACTGTGTTACTTCCCACCATTGTCATAACTATGAGGAGAGACTTACTCCACTAATTCATTCCAGTTTAGAGATCATGACGTAGTGACTGGTACAGTCACGCACGCACACAGACCCGAGGCTCATCCTTACATCGCTCCCTTCACTTTTCGAGCTGCTCTAACCGATGACAAATCGTGAAAGAACAATGGCAACTTGTCCACACAGTTTGAATAACCCTCTCCTCCCGACAACAAGTTCTCTGATATGTTTTACAGTTAGCGGTCACAAGTTTGATCTACCACATGTTGATGCCATGTTATTGTTTCATTTTCTAGGTCAGGCCCAAGGTCATTGAGCCTCTGGACTATGAGAGTGTGATCACACAAAGCAAAATGCAGATCATCAGTGATGCTCTGCGGGACATGCTGCAGTTCCCTGTGGATGACTTTCAGGTAAAAGTACATCATCAGTTTATGAACAGTGCCCTTAATCGAGGAATTGACCTGAGTAGTAATACAAGAAGAGAAGAAAAATAAGAAAGCTGGATGATTTATTTTTCCAAGGATGTTATTGAGCTAGCAATTATGTCATTGTACAGTATATCAGGGGGAAGGTACTACTGTATAACATACAGTGGTGCCTTGAGATACGAGTTTAATTCATGCCGTGACCATGTTCATACCTCCAAAAAATAATTTCTTAAATTATCTCTCAATTGAAATGAAAAAAAAATGCAATTAATCTGTTCCAGCCCCATCCAAAAACACCAAAATAATATATATTTTTTAAATGGTCTTTGTTTTAAATAAGAAAACTTGTACTCAACAGTATTGTACTGTATAAAAACACAGTAATCACATTTGCTCTCCACATATGGCTGCAAACATGGACAATGCAGGCACAAACCATGACTGTACCTAATGTATTGTCCTTCTTTGTTGTACTTTACCTTTGTTGTAAAAACCAGCTTAATGGCGCATTTCCTTCCACTGGAAGGAAAATAATGTGAACTGATGGTTGTTGGATGGTGTGAAGTTTTCTGCCACCATCCAGTGGTGGGGGTCTAAAGCGCACTGGCATCGCACATTTTGGCTTATATCTCAACACAAGCCGGCACGGTGGGCGACTGGTTAGCACATCTGCCTCACAGTTCTGGGGACTGGGGTTCAGATCCCGGCCCCGCCTGTGTAGAGTTTGCATGTTCTCCCCGTGCCTGGGTGGGATTTCTCCGGTTTCCTCCCACATCCCAAAAACATGCATGGTAGGTTGATTGAAGACGCTAAATTGCCCGTAGGTGTGAATGTGAATGGTTGTTTGTTTCTATGTGCCCTGCGATTGGCTGGCAGCCGGTTCAGGGTGTACCCCTCCTCCCGCCCGAAGATAGCTGGGATAGGCTCCAGCAGCCCGCGACCCTAGTGAGGATAAGCGGTAAAGAAAATGAATGGATGGATCTCAACACAAAAAAATTGGCCAAGTGATGGCTCGTTTCTGGGAAAACTCGTTAGTCATGGCACTCGTATCGCAAGGCATCGCTGTTCTACAATCCCAATTTCAATGAAGTTGGGACGTTGGGTTAAACATAAATAAAAACAGAATACAATGATTTGCAAATCATGTTCAACCTACATTTAATTGAAAACACTACAAAGACAAGGTATTTAATGTTCAAACTGATAAACTTTGTTTTTAGCAAATAATCATTAACTTAGAAAATATATGGCTGCAACACGTTCCAAAAAAGCTGGGACAGGTGGCAAAAAAGACTGAGAAAGTTGAGGAATGCTCATCAAACACTTGTTTGGAACATCCCACAGGTGAACAGGCTAATTGGGAACAGGTGGGTGCCATGATTAAAAAAAAATAATCGAACAGTTTAAGGACAATGTTCCTCAGCGTACAATTGCAAGGAATTTAGGGATTTCATCATCTACGGTCCATAATATCATCAAAAGGTTCTGAGAATCTGGAGAAATCACTGCATGTAAGCGACAAGGCCGAAAACCAACATTGAATGCCCATGACCTTCGATCCCTCAGGCGGCACTGCATCAAAAACCGACATCAATGTGTAAAGGATATCACCACATGGGCTCAGGAACACTTCAGAAAACCAATGTCAGTAAATACAGTTCAGCGCTACATCCGTAAGTTCAACCTAAAACTCTACTATGCAAAGCAAAAGCCATTTATCAACAACACCCAGAAACGCCGCCGGCTTCTCTGGGCCCGAGCTCATCTAAGAGGGACTGATGCAATGTGGAAAAGTGTTCTGTGGTCCGACGAGTCCACATTTCAAATTGTTTTTGGAAATTGTGGACGTCGTGTCCTCCGGACCAAAGAATCATCCGGACTGTTATGGACGCAAAGTTCAAAAGCCAGCATCTGTGATGGTTTGGGGCTGTGTTAGTGCCAATGGCACGGGTAACTTGCACATCTGTGAAGGTACCATTAATGCTGAAAGGTATGTACAGGTTTTGGAGAAACATATGCTGCCATCCAAGCAATGTCTTTTTCATGGACCCCCCTGCTTATTTCAACAAGACAATGCCAAACCACATTCTGCATGTGTTACAACAGCGTGGCTTCGTAGTAAAAGAGTGCGGGTACTAGACTGGCCTGCCTGCAGTCCAGACCTGTCTCCCAAAATGTGAAAATGTGTGGCGCATTATGAAGCCTAAAATACGACAACGGAGACCCCGGACTGTTGAACAGCTGAAGCTGTACATCAAGCAAGAATGGGAAAGAATTCCACCTACAAAGCTTCAACAATTCGTGTCCTCAGTTCCCAAACGTTTATTGAATGTTGTTAAAAGAAAAGGTGATGTAACACAGTGGTAAACATGACCCTGTCCCAGCTTTTTTGGAACGTGTTGCAGCCATAAAATTCCAAGTTAATGATTATTTGCTAAAAACAAAGTTTATCAGTTTGAACATTAAATATCTTGTCATTGTAGTGTATTCAATTAAATATAGGTTGAACATGATTTGCAAATCATTGTATTCTGTTTTAATTTATGTTTAAAACAACGTCCCAACTTCATTGGAATTGGGGTTGTACAATTTCCAAAAACGAAAAGACCATGTGTCCATGACACATCATCATGGCCGGGTCGCGGGCGTGCTGGAGCCTATCCGAGCTGATTTTGGGCGAGAGGCAGCATACACCCTGGAATGGTCAGCAGTCAGTCACAGGACATGTAAACACGACAACCATTCACTCACATTCACACCTATGGTCAATTTAGTCTTCAATTAACCTAACATGTATTTTTGGGAATGAGGGAGGCAACGTCAGCACAGGGAGAACATGCAGACTCCACACGGCCTGAGCTGATATTCAAACACAGAACCTGTCAACTGCGAGGCAGACATGCTTACTAATAGGCTACCGTGCTGGCCAGATACTATACATCATATAATTCAGATGTGGTGCCTTTCTTAATGGCAAAGGACCTTATTTAAACTTTAGTCGAAATGGACGCTACAGGCCTCAATATATGTGATTTCTACTATCCAATCAGCAAAGAAAGGTTGGTTATACAGTATACTGTATGTGATGATATGGGGTTCTCAAACTTTTTGGGTCCCGCGACCCCTTATAAACAAAAAATTTTTCCAAGGAGCCCCTCGTAATCCCAATGCTAATTAAACACACCGACCATGCACCCATAAGTATTATTTTCCATTTAAATGCAATTATTATGACTATTATTATTATTATTTTTAATGTTTCAACCTAAATTTTCCTCATTGACCCACTTGGCCGCAATGTGCAAGTGGACTGAGGCAGCACAAATAAAATTCATTTTTGCTCTTCTGTCTCACCAGCCATGTGTTTCACATCACTGGCCCCAGAGAGGTGGAGAGTAAAATGGAAGGGGATGTGTGGTTGGGGGTTTCAGAGGAGGTTGCATGCAAACATTCCACCCTCATGCAAGTGCATGTGAGCGCGTAAAGTGGGTATGCAAGAGCGATTCATGGCCTGAGTGTAGAAGGCATTTCTTCATTTAGCTGCCAAGATGCCACGCTTTTTGTCCCTCTTTTACGCGTCGAGCCATGCATGCGTCACTGCCTTTTGGAACACGCTGCTCAAAGTCAAGCATTAACAATGTGGAAAGGAATGCCCTTAATTTGACCACAGTTGATTGATGGTAGTGTACAAGGATTTGTTTGAATTATCTTGCAGTTCCTTTCAATCAAGAAAAGACTCATTTGCTTGTCCTTGGGGATGTAGAGAAAATCAAATAGACTAATGCACTCAAGCAATGTGCTACTCCACATCATAATTCCCCCTTCTGTTTATTGCTAAGCAAGAAAAGCATGAGATGAGAAGCTGTTTTTAATTGGTTGGTTGCCTAGTTGGTTTGTTAGCTAAGGTTAAGGATATACAATTGTAAAGTACTACATATACAAATTCGGCAAATCGTCAGGGGGCACATGGCCCAAGGAATAACTCATTACATTTTTGTGTCATGGTTCGCACGTCTTCCTCAGAGCTAGCTAGAAGGTCCTCGGTTTGAATCTCTGACAGTTTAAAAACACGCATGTTAGTTTAACTGGAAACTTGTTTGCACAATTGTGGGAGTGAGAATGGTCGTTTGTCTATATGCTCCCTGCGATTCCCTGGGGTCCAGAGAATACCGGCATAAACTGAAATGAACGAATGAATGAATGAATATATTTCTCTTCTCGGGAACTCAATTGTAAAAGTGAGAGCCACTTTCACACTGGCCAGCTAGCTTTTTACGGCTTGCTGTGCTGCGTGTAAGGTACCAATAGGGCCGACTGGTGAATTTGCAGAGACAGAGCGTGTAACAGAGGTGGAACGATAATGATACTAATGAAAGACAGGCAATCACAGGAATTTCACCATCAACGTAAAATTAAAATACTCCTCTCTCGTCCACCCATTCACAGTGAATGAGGTCACAAAACTTTGTGCAGTTGGCGCATGGGCTAAGAAGGAACACAAGTTGTACAATGTGCATCATAAATCAGTCTTCACACACAATTGCAATGTCTGGTTTGCCGACAATTTTTTTCCCAAGAAGTAATCAAATTGTTGTCACGCAAGCACTCACCTATTTGGAATGACGAGCTTTGACCTGCTTTATTCCGATATATTCCGAAAAGAATAGTCCACTCATCGTATGAGGCCCAATGATGCTTGCCTGTGCAAAAAATATGAGACATTTGAAGAGCAATAACAAATCTAGGTCATTGTAGCACAGCTTTCCAACGCAACTTGTGTGTTGAGTAACATTTAATGGTGGTTGCACTTGCCAAGCCCTGCGGCATCAGGATTGATGTACCCCTTTGTGGCTCTACACCGTGTGCAGAATTATTAGCCAAGGCTAGTTTTTGGGGATTATTTTTATTAATCACCAACCACAGTGCTTTAAATTAATCCAAAATGTTAATAAACCTCAAACAAGAATGTTTAAGACAGTAAAAGTGAGGTTTAGGCTTTCTGAGGAGAATATCAATATGTGGATAATTATTAGGCAACTATTGGTGTGCATAATTACTCCGCAACTATCCATCCATCCATCCATTTTCTGAGCCGCTTCGCCTCACTAGGGTCGCGGGCGTGCAGGAGGCGGGGTACACCCTGAACTGGTTGCCAGCCAATCGCAGGGCACATACAAACAAACAACATTCGCACTCACATTCACACCTACGGGCAATTTAGAGTCCCCAATTAATGCATGTTTTTGGGATGTGGGAGGAAACCGGAGTGCCCGGAGAAAACCCACGCAGGCACGGGGAGAACACATCCGCCTCCCAGTTCTGAGGACCGGGGTACAAATCCCTGCCCCGCCTGTGTGGAGTTCGCATGTTCTCCCCGTGCCTGCGTGGGTTTTCTCTGGGCACTCTGGTTTCCTCCCACATCTCAAAAACATGCACGGTAGGTTCATTGAAGACTCTAAATCGCCCATAGGTGTGACTGTGAGTGGTTGTTTGTTTATATGTGCCCTGCGATTGGCTGGCGACCAGTTCAGGGTGTACCCCACCCCTTGCCCGAAGATAGCTGGGATAGGCTCCAGCACGCCCGCGACCCTAGTGAGGAAATGCGGTACAGAAATGGATGGATGCATGGATATATTGACCAATATAGACATCCTTCTTTTCAATAACGGTGATACGCCTTCCATGGATTCTGTCAGTTTCTTGATATGTAGTCAATCAAGTTTTTGTGCAGCAGAAACCACAGCCTCCCAGACATCGTTTCGAGAGGTGTACTGTCTTCTTTCACTGTATATCTCCCATTTAAGAACTGTCCACAACTTCTCAATTGGGGTCAGGTGAGGTGAGGAAGTGGCCCTATCATCAGTTTATTGTCTATCATCAGTCTTTACTGGCCAGCCACGCACAGGAGTTCTTGAATGCATGTGATGGAGCATTGTCCTCCATAAAAATCTTCCTGTACCACTTGCCTGAAGAAAGTGTCTTCTAAAAACTTACAGAATATTTGGGAGTTCATTTTGAGCCCATCTGCAACCCAAAAAGGTCCAACTAGCTCATCTTTAATATTACCAGCCCATACCAGTATCCCTCCCCCACTTTGCTGGCACCTGAGTCGAAGTTGAGCTCTGGTAGTGATCCAGCCACGGGCCCATCCTTCTGGGCCGTCAAGAGTCACTCTAATTTCATCAATCCGTAAAATCTTTGAGAAATCTGTCTTCAGATATTTCTTGGCCCAGTCTAGACGCTTCAGCTTATGTCTCTTGTTCAGTGGTGTTTTTTCAGCTTTTCTTACCTTGGCCATGCCTCTGCACACTGAACATCGTGAACTCTGAGGTAATCCAGGTAGTTTGCATTTCTGAAATATGACAGAACTTGAAGATAATGGGTTCCTGGTCGCTTCACACTTGATTCTTCTCAAATCATTGGCAGTTAAGTTCCATCAATTTGCGTCTCAACATGTTTCTTGCGACCCTGTTGACTATTCGCAACAAAACGTTTAAAGGTTCTGTGCTCACGCCCCAATATCTTAGATATTTCTAGAGGGCTGCATCCCTCTGGGAGACTTTTGATAATTTTGGAATTTTTAAAGTCAGTTAAATCTCTTTTTTTGGCCCATAATGACTAAAGAAAAGAAGCTGCCGAATAATCACGCAGACCTTTATATACAGTATTGATCTCCTTAGGCCACACCCACACTCATTACCCAAATACACAACACCTGGTATGCTTAAATCCATTCAGCATTCAGGTTTATCCAGCTGGGAGGTAGGAAATATGCCTAAAAGTGATGATATGGTTAAAATACTAAAGAATCTGCACAAGGTGTATATATGTGTGTATTAACCCATAGGTCATATCCCTTTAAGTCGGCTCTGAGGTATCCTATGAAGATTAACTATGGGAAATCCTGTGGTGATGATTTGTAGTGTACTTCACAGCAAAGCAGTATATTTACAGCTCTTCAGAAGAATACACTTCAATAAAAACAATATGCGGTAGGATTCGTATGCTACAAAATAGCGGGGGAATCAGCAAATAAATATACTGTGGTGTTTTTTTTTAGTGATAAAACCGTGATTAGCCGGGGCTGCAAAGTGAAAACCCCAGAGTACACCTACGATATTACATTTAAATGTTGACTATTTTGTGCTTTAGACTTGCTTCATGTCCCGTTTGCTTTTTATTGTCTTTTTTCCCCCTGGTAAAATTGACCACAAAAGATCTTAATTTAGGCAGTTTGATTTTGTCCCTTTCTCATCAGATCTGCACTCTGAGCCGCCAAGGTCGGACTGTGCTCTCTACTGTGCCAGAAAATGCAGAACAAGAAGCACAGTCACTGTTTGTCCAAGAGGTAAAACCACCACATGAACCTTGCTAACACCGTTGATTGTGGTTTCAAAGGTTGAAGAAGAGTCAGTTGGATCAGAGAAAATACTGACAATGCAGACATGTTCACAAATGTTAGCCTTAGATTTAACTTTTCCGCTCTCAAAGAAATGCACAGCAGCTGGGCGTTGTTTGAGATGCTACACGACATGTTTCAGCAGACTGCGCTGAGGATGGTTTGGGTGCGGCCTGATTTTAACTGCTAAAGCACATTCTGCCTTAGTTTGTGCCAGAAATGACATCATGACGCGGGACACAGGATACAAATGGGAATGACTCCAGAGTCCAGAGATTGTGCCTCACGCCATATGTTATGAATTTACAGACTATCCATCCATCCATTTTGCGAGCCACTTATCCTCACAAGGGTCGCGGGAGAATTGACAGAATAGATTGTGTATTTAAGTATTATTCTAAGTAGCCTTTTTAGGATGCATTATTATTATTATTATTATTATAATGCATGGCTTTACTTTGTCTCTCCACAGTGTATGAAAACATATAAGTCAGACTGGCATGTGGTCAATTACAAGTATGAGGAATATTCCGAGGACTTCCGACAGCTTCCCAAGTGAGTCTTTAGTAGTGATGGCGAGATGAAGCTTCATGAAGCATTGTAACACTTCAGCCATTGGTTCGAGTACTGGTTCATTTCTTGATCCTTCATTGCACACGAAACCACCTGCTGGCCATGTGTATCTCTACCACATTCACGATGTGCTGCATTTTTTGGAATGTTTGACCAAGTAATTTCCCAACATAATGTGTAAAATATATGATTTTTGAACGTATTCTGTGTGCTTTAAATGTTCCTCAACATTGCTATGGCAGGTTGTACAATGTTTTTCTGTCACTTTGGGAAAATGGCATGGCCTTAAGAGGGCAGAGGATTTTGAAAGTGCTTATTTAGAAATAACAGTTTATCATCTTTAAAAAAAAAAAATGTTTTTTTAAATAAGTGATTCATTCAAGAGGAAAATGATATAAACTGGGGTACAGGAATTGCTCCTCTCAGTGAGGTTTTATTGTACCTTACTTTCTTGGAAGACAAGAAATACCTTCGCTTGGAATAAAAGAAGAAATGGTGGAAAATTACGTTTTCAATAAACAAATGTAATTGATCAGCCTCAATAACAGTTACTCATACGGCACAGTGCCCAAGCTATATCCAAAACAATGCTGTAAACACTCCAAACTCTAGTAGCCTATACAAACTACACAATCTTTATACAAACCTTGAGCTGACCACAACTCTATAAAAAACACACATTTTGAATGGGGCCTGCATGAGGGGAAAACTCTGAAGCGCTTCCCGAATCTGTTACGTGGTACAGCCGGGGAGGCTTCAGACGTCATCACTTCCGGCTCCTCCCCTAAATGAAGCAAGCCTGAATACGTGCTTTGCGGACACGCCCCCTCCATTACTCGACACTTGGCTCGAAGACTCGGCCCAACCCATAACATCACTAGTCTTTCGCTACAGCTGTGGACGTTCAGTACGATCTGAAAAATGTCATGTTCAGAGCACACACGGAAATTTGGTGTTTCGGAACAACAACACAAAACACAATAGAGGGTGTCAGGGTCTGACTTGAACGGTGCCCGGGGCCACTACGCCGCTGTGTCGGGCCACCACCTACGTATAGACACAGACCCGTACAAGTTTACAAGTCACCCAAATTTTTTGCTTGCTTCAAATGGCCCAAAATTGCATTTTCAGTGTTGGTCTGAAATTCGGTTATCACAGAAACATCCCATCCAAGACAGGATGATGTGAGGACGCAAGGAGTAACCACTGTGATATGAAATCAGGCTAAACTTTTCCTGTTTTAGGTCAATTAGCATTACCAACATTATTTATATTTCCTTAACGACAATAACGATTTCTTAGACAATATGGATGTGTTTATTATTCTTTGGTTTTTTTTGTTCAATTTCCATTATTTTAATATTATTTAACTTGTTACTAATTATGTTTTGTTTTTTGTTCTTTTAATTTATATTTAAAGTAGTTTAATGATTACAGTTTGGAAATAAATGAATAATCGTGTTTATCAATCATGATTTCAATATCAATGAAAATAACCGTGATTATTATTTTTTCCATAATCGCACAGCCCTAGTGTACCGTCCCCGCCCCCCTTCACACTGTGCAGGCATGCAAGAGCTGCAAACCCAAACAAACATGTCAGATGATATAGCAAATAGCACTCACCATAAATAAATAAAAAATTTTACAGCTAATCCATATGATCGATATTGTCAGATCTCACTGATGGATGATCGGTAGCATAAAACGCTGATCAGAGTACCCCTAATTATACATAGTGTGCACAACTTCAAGACACTAGATAAAGAATTGTTGGAATGTCAGTGCTAAGTAAATATTTTAATAATTTTGTAATTGATTTATTCTTTTACGCATTATTAATTATTTGTGCAATTGCAGTGCCTTGATTTTAACGAAGTTAGTACAGAGTCATTGCCATGAATGCAATTGTACTAAAAAAATCTTAAAGGGGCTCAAAATAATTCCGTATAAAGACGCTAAATACGAAATAAACACTAAAACGTAGCGTATTATATCATGAATATTCGGGGCCAGTACATTTTCTGACAGGGCCGCCAAAACCTGGCTCATGGTGGCCCCATTGGGCCACCACTCAAAAAGGCTTAACGTCGGACCTTGGTCGTACTGTTTATCTACCACGGTCCATGGACATACGTTGCGGTATTCTCGGAGCATTGTTGTTGATATCATCAGTTACAGTTCAAAAGTGTTGCTATTTCCTGGATGTTTCAGTTCAACTTATCCTTGGTGGAGCCCAGAGACTATTTAAGGACAGCACACACCCACTTACATGTAAACTAATTGATTTAATAATGCTTTGGTTAGTTTCAAATGCAAATTTTAAGCCCATTTGCACTATATCGTTTAAAAATTGTGAAAATAGCAAAACATAAAGAAGCTTTGCAAAGGAGAATAGATGTAAACAGAGCTTATCTGTGCATTTGTAGGAGCACTGCACACCTTAAAAGTAATGTTAGCACAGATGCTAGCAACACAAAACAACAGATCTGCGCCTTATGCACTCACTGTATGGAAGAATATAGTAGGTGGTGCAAGATTGCCAGAGCAACCACGTTTGTTCCTCTCTCAATTACAAATCGGTATCAAAATTATGTGGAAACTAAAATTAATATGCAAAAAGCTTTAGGCTTAAGAATGAATCTGAGGAAATTAGCTCTCCAGATGTTGAGTGTCGTATTTAAGATACTGCAGAGGACAAGATTGGACAAACACTGGCCTCGGCCTTGACTTTATCACGAGAGGGAGTGCAAAGAACAGACAGTCAACCTCTGGCGAAAATACTTGACAAACATTTCTGCCTCAAATATTTTTTTAAATAGCGAAAACTATTGACAATTTTGTGTATGTTGAGAAAGCCTTCAGAAATTGGATAATTAAGTGTACTCTTATGTACTGTATATGTTAAATCGTGTGACATTTACTCTTCCCTTCAGTAAGGTATTAAGGCCCGAAAAACTGACCAGTCACCTTTTTGAGGTGGATGAAGATGTGGAAAAAGATGAGGTAACAATTCTTACCACCTGTCGAAATTTGCAATTGGATGTTCCTAAATTGATGAAATATTCACAACTTGAAACCTTCTTAACAGCACATTCAGCAGATTTGCCCAGTAAATATGAATACAGAATATACAGTATTGTATGCATAGAATATATGGATAGAATATGTAACCCGCCATGTAATTGCTTTTGGGGATACAGAGCTTTTTTGTGGGTGTTTTAGGACATCATTGTAAATGCCTTCATGTTTCCTCGGCACTCCCTCCTGCAGGACACAGACTCCCTTGGGTCTCACAACGGAGGAGTGTCTAAACACGGTTGGCTGTACAAAGGCAACGTGAACAGTGCAATCAGTGTTACTATGCGAGTGAGTTCCACAACAATGTTCTCCACTGCAAGCATCGTATTGTTATCTTGTGTACGCCCCATTCCTGAGTCGGTCGATGGTAGGTATGCAGGTCTTAAAGACCAATACAGGTTGTTCGTTTCCTTTTATTTTCTTACAGAGTTGGCCTTGATGAGGCCTAAGTAAGGGTAACAAAATAGGGAGTGAAAGAAGAAAACAACCTGTTCCCTTCAATTATGTATGAAGATATTTTGTTGTACCTTTCCACAGCTGCCTCGGTAACGTCATACCACTAATTGTCACTCTATAGTCCTTCAAAAGGAGATACTTCCATCTAGCTCAGCTTGGTGATGGATCATACAACTTAAATTTCTACAAAGATGAAAACACCTCCAGGGAACCCAAAGGAACGATCTTCCTTGACTCATGCATGGGCGTTGTTCAGGTTGGGATGAGGAGCTGCACACACAAACACAAATAAACGTAATTTATTGAATAATGTTGATTGTTGTGATTGTTATGTAGTTTGCACAGATGTAGAACTGCATACTGAGAGCTGTTTGTAATATTTTGGAAACATTATTTCGAAACGTCAGTGTCAAAATATTGGAAACATTTCTCACACACAAGTGAAAACTACAATCACAATAATGAAGACATTGTTAAGGTAATACAGTGTCAGGCTGACAATGTCAAGCAAAACTGAGCTTTATTTTCTTTGTAAAGACTGAATTGTTGCCAAACTGAATGAATGAATGAATGGTTTATTTTCAGTCTTTCTTAAAATAAATTGCAAAACGTTGTGTGAATGTACAAAAAATGGGAGGAAAAAAACAAACGAACATCATACAACATATCCAACCCGATCACAAAACTCCACAAAAATCATTGACCGAAAGTAGGAGTAGGTTGAAGCACAAAGCTTATTATTGGCTATGCTTTACAGTTCGAAAACAAAAGATAATCTCTGCAGCCAAAAGAAGAAAATTGATTTTAATACAGGAAACAAGGATTTACTCTGATTTAAAGGCCATTTTCAAATCTCTCTTTTAGAGCAACATAATTTCAGCTCATTACTCAGGCTATTACATAATTTAACTCCCAAAAAGAAACACCTACAGTATATGTTGTATATTTCTCACTTTGCGTGTTTAAAAAATACATGACCCTCTTAAATTATGCTTTCCTTCTCTTAATTAATAGAAATATTGAATACAATCAGGAAGGCTTTTACTCTTAACACTGATTTTTTTTTTTTTCTGTTTTCATTTACAATTTTTTTTTGTGAGGTCGCAATGGTGTACCTGTAATGAGTGTGCCTGTTAGTGCGCTACAAATGATAGGCCCAGAGACCGCTGATTTTTTTCATAGATCATATTTTTTTATGTACTACTGCCAAGTCATAATGACTATTATTACGATTATGACACAATATTTTTTTTTTTTTTTTTTTAATTGCAAGCTCACGTCTTATCTTGGTTTTCCAGAACAATAAAGTAAGGAGGTTTGGCTTTGAGCTGAAGATGCAGGATAAGAGCACATTCCTGCTGGCTGCAGAGAGTGAACTGGAAATGGAAGAATGGATCAGTACCCTCAACAGAATTCTCCACAGCAGCTTTGAACAGGCGATGCAGGAGAAACATCACAGGGACTTACGAGATTGTATGTTTTTACACATTTGTCATGAATTGTCTTCATTATGACTACATACAGTATCACTATAATAAGCCCACACCATCCATCTAGCCATTCATCCATCCAAAAGGAATTTCACCTCTCTTATCAATGTAGAACAATGGATTAAATAATAATGTATTTGTCTTGTAATCCCCCATGAGACTATACGTCATTATGTTCTATATCAGTGGTTTGCAACTGTTGTTTATTTTCTTATTGGTGCAAAGTTGCGACCCACTTTCAGAGAAGTTAAGAACAATAAAGAGTATTATTTTTTTTTTTAAATAGCCTATGTAAACATATGTACAGTATATTATATTCTTAAATGCTGTTTCAAATGAGTTTGTTGTACCTCCAAAGGCATATTGCTCGCCATTACGTCTGCTAGGAAAAGGCTGAGCTGCACTATTTTTTTTTTTTTTTTTTACAGAATAGACTAGTAGCTGGCGGCACGGTGGCCGACTGGTTAGAGCGTCAGCCTCACAGTTCTGAGGTGCGGGGTTCAATCCCCGTCCCCGCCTGTGTGGAGTTTGCATGTTCTCCCCGTGCCTGCGTGGGTTTTCTCCGGGCACTCCGGTTTCCTCCCACATCCCAAAAACATGCATTAATTGGAGACTCTAAATTGCCCATAGGCATGACTGTGAGTGCGAATGGTTGTTTGTTTCGATGTGCCCTGCGATTGGCTGGCAACCAGTTCAGGGTGTACCCCGCCTCCTGCCCGATGACAGCTGGGATAGGCTCCAGCACGCCCGCGACCCTAGTGAGGAGAAGCGGTTCAGAAAATGGATGGATGGATGGACTAGTAGCTAGAGTTTTATTTATTTGGTTTTACTAGATCTTTGCGACCCACTCAAAATGGGTCCGCGACCCACTTTTGGGTCCCAATCACTGTTCTATATAATTTCATCAACCAAAGGAATTCTATCTTTTCTACAGATGAGGATGACAGAAAAGCCGACCTCTCCTCTGGAAGTTTTCAAGACAGCTTTCAGGTGAATTTCCCCCATCTGCTAAGTGGAGCTTTATTTTGACCCATTATTGTTAACCCTTCTTCCAGCCTCCTCTCAGGCGTACCAATGTCATTTTGTTTAGGAATTTAGAAAAATAATCATAACTGCTCATTACAAGAATATTGAAGCAAGGCTAATTATAAACATGAAAACAGAAGCACCAAAATGAGTGAAATTGACAATTTTACTACTATTTTCTGTTGAATTTTGTGACAGTTCGGTGTTTTGCTTTCCTTCTAGACGGCCAGAGATATTGAGTTTAAGATGAGGAGTGAAGCCAGGCTGAAACTGTTTACATTGGATCCTGACGTACAGGTAATATCAAAAATCAAGATTATATGTTCTCGTCATGAATAATGGCTGTTGCGACAATGGCTTTCTGACAAAGGCGTCTCTATTAACAGAGACTGGATTTCACTAGCATTGAGCCAGATGTGTGTCAGTTTGAGGAGCAATTCGGAAAGAGGGTCATGGTCACCTGTCATGGCTTGTTGTTCAACCTGCAGTGCTGCATTGCAGAGAATGAAGAGGGGCCAGTAACTAATGTATGTTCTCTTGTAAAAGTCAATCCCAATTCTATCCCTTAGCCTTTGTCTTACCCCTTCCCCTTAGCTCTTTATTTGTACGACTAAGGGGTAGGGGTACATGAGCCGAGGGGGGATACGAGCCGTTTAACCAACAATTCAAACATGAATGATATTTACGTTGACAAAAAACATGACTGTCATTAGTACGAATATCAATAATTATGCTCACTTACATTTATGTACTTCCTTGTCCGTTCCGCCATCTTGTTAGCAAGGTCTTCGGCCGCGGAGTCCCATACCCATTGCTTTCAAGTGAGCTCCCAGACCACACTTGGTTTCAAGGGCTATACACCCCTCCATCTTAGCCCTTCCCCTAGGAAATGGGATTGGTTTTCCTGCACGAGCAAAACCGAAGGGAACGGGCTAAGGGGTAGAATTGAGATTGGTCTAAAGTCTTTTCTCTCGTCTCTTGTATGCTTATTTAGATTTAAGAGCATGGAAACAAAGTTTTTCTTTCTTTCACAAAAGGTGGAACCTTTCTATGTGGTTCTATCCCTCTTCGATGTTCAGAACAGCAGAAAAATCTCAGCTGATTTCCATGTGGATCTCAACCACCCGTTGGTCCGACAAATGACACAAGGCTCTGCTTGCGGCCATGACTTGCACATGAATGGCTGTAAGGGTGAGGATCCCTTTGGTAGCCAAAGGCTGGCCAGTGGGTTATCAGAGACAGCTCTCCAATACCCCAAACAGGGGGTGTTCTCAGTCACATGTCCCCATCCTGAGATCTTCCTGGTGGCAAGGATTGA
This sequence comes from Phyllopteryx taeniolatus, assembly GCF_024500385.1. NCBI lineage: Eukaryota > Metazoa > Chordata > Actinopteri > Syngnathiformes > Syngnathidae > Phyllopteryx > Phyllopteryx taeniolatus. The sequence goes on along the minus strand of NC_084502.1, from coordinate 27,669,180 downwards.
GAAGATCCTCCAAGGGGGGATTACCCATTGCACTGAACCCTACATGAAGAGCTCAGACTCGACAAAGGTGCCTACATGACAGTGACAGTATGTTCCCATCTACATCCTCTATTTATTTGGTTCTTTCGAAAAAATAATGTCCTGTCCTTACTTAGATGCCTCAAAAGGTACTGAAGAATGCAAAGATGGCCTGCAGCAGATTGGGCCAGTACCGGATGCCGTTCGCCTGGTCTGCAAGGTGTTTTATTTCAATTCACTCTGAACACGTCTGGTTACACTACCAAAGGTTATAGTGCATTTTAGGTTCATCATGAAGTTTTAGGTTCATTCTGAAGTTTCACCCACCAGAAAGCCCAAAATTCCTAACTTGTCTAGACTTGGCTAGATCTGGCAAGAGGGAGGCTCCCTACCTCCCTCCCTAGCTCTACCCTCACTATTACACTCTTACATTACATCCTTGCCTCCTACATTCCCAATAAAGCAGTTAAATGTCTTTTGAAGGACATTAAATTTATGGCAGAAATGTCATCATTTAATCAAAATTTAACGTAGATACCATTGAGTTTTTAGTACTTTTACAAACTTTGAAGTTCATTCAAATAAAATTGGGGGGCGACCCAAAAAAAATCAAAAAAATCATCTGGATCAAATGGAAGTGTACAAAGTTTTCAAATTATATAAATTTAAAGCCTATGCTCCTCACTGCCCATATTGCTGTGATACATTATGTTAACCTGCGTTCAGTCCTCATTTTTCCTTTCTATTTTGGCTCGTTGATTTTGTCGATTAGCGTTGATAAATACAATTTCTGGCTGTGACTTAATTTTGCATGAAAGAAGAGGTACATGCTTTATATTGAAACCTGTGATGTTAAACTGAAAGGTGATTTTCAATGCAGTTTTATTTATTCTCACAGGCCTGTGTTTAAAGATGCATCAGGAACTTTGGACAAAAACACTCGCTTCTCAGCTCTTTACCGACAAGACAGCAACAAGTTAACAGATGAGGACATGTTAAAATTTCTCACTGACTTTAGAAAGTAAAGTTTTTCCTTCCTTCCTTTGCACCAATACCCCTGCGAGATATTTCTACAGCTGTTTTCCATTAATTGTTCCATAATATTCTCCCAACAGACCAGAGAAAATGGCTAAACTTCCCCTGCTGTTAGGGAATCTGGATGTAACTATTGATTGTGTGGCCCTGGATGTTACCAGTAAACGCACTAAATATTGAAACAGAAATAATGTGTAACCCTCTACTTCAAGTGATTTATATTGAAACATCTCTTTTCTCCGTACTGCAGATTGCCTCACTTCCTCCTATATACCTTTGAGGAACTTTGAAGTAAATGGGTCAAGCAGCACTGCTCTGGAGGTGGAGGAATTTGTACCCTCCATTGCCAAGTGCTCCAAACCCTTTACCATCTATAAAAACCATCTTTATGTGTATCCAAAGCACCTCAAATATGATGGTCAGAAATCTTTTGGTAAGGTACGTGCATTATACAGGCATCAGCAACATTTTCCTGATTGGAAACCTTTTGGCTCATGATGACCAACAATATGCTCCTACTAAACTTACAAATCTACTGGTTAAGAACTAGAGCTGGAAGTATCTTTAAACAGGACAGCAGGTTCTGATAAATACATTAATACATTGTTGATTTTCACAAATATATGCCTATTATATAAAGAGACAGCTATTTCTTCTCCAGCTGCCCATATACCTTCGTATTTGTCATGTTTTTACTGAATCATGCAGCTGTCTTTTGGTTTTCACTAATATTTTCCCTTCATCGGTCTGGGAAGTTTATTTCCATTTCCATTTATTTGACCTGTCAGCAGGATTCTACAACGTCACAGAATCAGGCAGAATGTTTTGATTCCCCATTTTTTTGTTAAAGTCATCCTTGCCGAATGTACTTCTTGTCTCCTCAGGCCAGGAATATTGCAGTTTGCATTGAATTCAAGGATTCTGACAAAGAGGAAGCCCAGCCACTGAAGGTACATTTTATGGTGCATAGGGTAAGTGCATGCCCTCCAACCGGAGGGTCATCGGTTTGCCTCCCCGCCCGAGCGCATGTTGTCGTTGTGTCCCTGGGCAAGACACTTAACCTACATTGCTTGTGAATGAATGTGGTTGGATGTTTGGTGGTAGTCGGAGGGGCTGTAGGCGCGTATGCCTACATTGAACATTCATCCATCGCCAATGTCCATTGTCACAGACTACTATTTTAAGTGTTGATTTTAAAATACTGACTTTGAGACGTGTTTTTGAATGCTCATGACTTCATCAACAATGTTGTATTGTGTATTTTTGTCATGTATATAATACAACCGGTGGACGACCGGTTAGCACATCTAACTCACAGTCTGGGGACCCGGGTTCAAATCCTGCCTTGCCTGTGTGGCGTTTCCATGTTCTTCTCGTGCCTGCGTGTTTTCTCTGGGAACTCCAGGTTCCTCCCACATCCCAACAACATGCATGGTAGGGTAATTGAGGACTCTAAATTGTCCGTAGGTGTGAATCTGAGTGCGAATGGTTGTTTGTTTATACGTGCCCTGCGATTGGCTGGCGTTCAGTTCAGGGTGTACCCCGCCTCTTGCACAAAGATAGCTGGGATAGGCTCCAGCACGTCCGCGACCCTAGTGAGGATAAGTGGTACGGAAAATAAATGAATATAACCGAACACTTCACTTTTGGCTTGACTTCATCTTGTCTTGTCGGTCTATATATTAGTTTTGCCTTAATCTAGGTTTTATCGTGAACCTTTTATTTATTGAACCAGGTGCTGATTTCTTGTTTATCACAGTGCATCTATGGCTGTCCTGGAAGTTCTCTATTCACCAAACAGGCCTATGCGGCTGTTTTGCACCACCAACAGAACCCTGAGTTCTATGAGGAGGTAACGTTTCCTGTCATCACAATTTATCAGTCTAGTAATCTTTGTGCTTTCATGTGACAAGGTAACACTAGTGTACTCTGCAATATTACAGTATGAGAACCAGCACTTAGGAATTTCTATCTCTCCCCCAACCCAGATAAAGATTGAGTTGCCAACTCAACTGCACCAAAAGCACCACCTTCTTTTTACCTTCTATCACATTAGCTGTGACAGCAAAAAGAAGAAGAAAGATCTGGTGGAGACCCCAGGTAGGCTGTTCCAAGAACACAGCATAATGAATTGCTAAAAATATAGCCAAAGACAATGAACCTGTACCATTGGTGAAGAAGTTAGTCCAATGGGGAGGTCGGTTGAAATGGTGCTTCAGCACAGCACAGCACTGAATAGGACAATGGGTCTCATTCACTAACCGTGTGTCCGCACAAATTTGTGTCTCAATCATGTGGACGCATGTTTGATGCACAAATCTGCGATTCATCAATATGTTTGTACTTGTTTTTGTTTGTAGAGTACGAACAAATTTAGAACTTCCTCAGACCATGTATAGGCTCACAATAACGAAGGATCATCCATCCATCCGTTTTCTTTACCGCTTATCCTCACTAGGGTCGCGGGCTGCTGGAGCCTATTCCAGCTATCTTCGGACGGGAGGCGGGGTACACCCTGAACCGGTCGCCAGCCAATCACAGGGCACACAGAAACAAACAACCATTTGTACTCACATTCACACCTACGGGCAATTCAGAGTCCCCAATCAACCTACCACGCATGTTTTTGGCATGTGGGAGGAAACCGCAGTGCCCGGAGTAAACGCACCGACTCTAAATTGCCCATACTCTAAATTGCACATTACATGTTGTTAGTTTCTGTGTTTAGCAAGCTTTCCGATGACATCAATCTTTTGAAAATAGGATAAAGATTAGGAAAGTTATCAAAGTTTTGAGACCATTTCTTGTGACTACAGGTGCATCTCAATAAATTAGAATTGGAAAACGTCATATTTTTCTTGAGTCCAATTCAAAAACATATTTTATATAGAGTTACTACACGGTGTAAAATATTTTATGGTTTTAATTATTATTTTGATAATTTTAACTTACTGCCAACGAAAACCCACATTTGACCATCTCCAAGAAATGAAAATGTTGCATAAGAAACAGTCAAAAAGATTTTAATATGGAAATGAGCATGGAACTGGCCTTCTGAAAAGTATTTTCCTGTGTTGAATGAATCTGTAGATTTAATGAGTTTCACTTTTGTAATTGCTGGAATACAATGACCTCTCCTACAGTATTCTAATTTATTGTGATGCACCTATATATAAACCTCGGCACATTTGTCCCGATTTTCGGTATGTGTGTACTCTGGTTTAGAAATGTAAGAGAAGCATAGCAGTGGACTTGGCAGATACTTTGCTCAACCAGCCATTTTGGTCTGTTTATGTCCCATTCAATTAAGTCAATATCTCATTCCCAGCATATTTGTGAGGTCACACACTGATGTTGGACGAGAAGGCCTAGCTCACTGTCCACTCGAAATATAACCCAAAGGTGTTCTATCGGGTTGAGGGCAGGACTGTGCAGGCCAGTCAAGTTCATCCATACCATATTCTCTCATCCATGTCTCTATGGACCTTTGTGCACAGACATGTTGGAATAGGAAGGGGTAATTCCCAAAGTGTTTGACTGTCCAAAATCTCTAAAGCGTTCAGAGTTGCTCTCACTGGAGGTCAGGGGCCAATAATTTGGACATTTCCAACTTTGTGGGAGCAGTTTTGAGATGACCCCTTCCTGTTCCAACATGACTGTGCATCAGTGCACAAATCAAGGTTCATAAAGACATGGATGAGAGAGTTTGATGTGGATGAATTTAACTGGCCTGCACAATCCTGACATCAACCCAATACAACACCTTTGGATGAATTAGAGCAGAGACTGAGAGCCAGGACTTATCGTACATCATCAGTGTGTAACCTCACAAATGCGCTTCTGGAAATATTGTCATAAATTTCCATAAACGCACTCCTAAACCTTGTGGAAAACCTTCTCAGAAGAGTTTAAGATGTTATAACTGCAGAGGTTGGACCGATGTCACATTAAACCCTATGGATTAATAACGGGATGCCACTTCAATTCATATCTGAGTCAAGGCAGGTAACTGAATACTTTTGGCAATATAGTGTGCACATATATAAACTTTCTAGATAAAAGTCGCTGCTTGAAAGAGGGGTTCAGTTGGAGTCCATTTCTGCCCCTCAAAGTATGCATTCAAATACCCTCGGGCCAATTATAGGAATATTTCTTGGGCCAAAATATATGAGAATAAAGCAATATATTTGAGAAGCACTATTGTGACAAGCCAGAAGATATAATGATGTTTTCACCCCCATTAGTGGCTATTTTGCTTTTATTTTCTTTGTAACTACATCCAGAGGACTGGTAAAAAAAAGTGTTCTGTGTTCCTACAGTGGGCTCAGCTTGGTGGCCTCTGCTAAGAGATGGCAGGGTCAACATGGCTGAACAGCAGCTACCAGTGACTGCTCATTTACCCCCGAGCTACCTCAGTTCCCTTGATGCTGTCACTAGGGTAAAAATAAAATATTATTAGCTCATTTGTAAAGGACATTTTGGTATACGTAACAGATTTTTCTCAATCCTATTTTAAAGATCCCATTAGGATTGGATTGAGACCTTTTACAGAACAAATACCAGGACAACAAATATTCATGTATCTCAAGCCACCATTTGTCATTGCAGCATTCTGGCTTGGACATCAAGTGGGTTGATGGAGGAAAGCCTCTGTTCAGAGTCTCAGCGCTTCTTGTTTCCACAATTTACACTCAGGTATCATGTGAATAAACACATAATGACCTCTCATTACACCACTCTTGCTGTATAGAGACTGTAATGTATTTACCTTCTACTTCCACCTTTCTCAACTGATTTGAACCTTTCCACGCTCATAATGTTCAGCTAATTCAGGACATACAGTATATAAAGCTACTGTTTGAAAACATTCCCCAAATGCCTACATTTTCACACAAAAAAATCCCACATTGGGATTTTGTACACATTTACCACCTCCTTAAACAGTTCTTGACTGATTTAAACCGTTCCAAGTTTCACATTCTACATTACAACAATTCAATTAATTTGAAAGCATTTCAGGCCAGCGTCAGTTCTTCAGCATTCACATGAATTTCTACAGACATTAAATTTTCTGGTTGGGAAATATGTTTCTTATATATTAATTCTTCATTCATTTAGGATCAACACCTGCACAATTTCTTCCACCACTGTGAAAGCATTGAAGTGTACGAACAAGCATCAGAGGGCAGGCTGGTGAAATTCCTAAAGGTTACATATTCAATCTTTTGAAGGAAAACAAGACCTGTCATTTATTAATGTTCCGAAAAATGGGTGCAGTGCTGGGCGGTGGCCAAAGGCGGGGACCTTGGCGATACGAACCCCGGCTACAGAAGCTGGCTCTAGGGACGTGGAATGTCACCTCTCTGGCAGGGAAGGAGCCCGAGCTGGTGTGTGAGGTCGAGAAGTTCCGAATAGATATAGTCGGACTCGCCTCCACGCACAGCTTGGGGTCTGGTACCAGTCCTCTCGAGAGGGGTTGGACTCTCTTCCACTCTGGAGTTGCCCACGGTGAGAGGCGCCGAGCAGGTGTGGGTATACTTATTGCTCCCCGGCTCGGCGCCTGTATGTTGGGGTTCACCCCGGTGGACGAGAGGGTAGCCTCCCTCCGCCTTCGGGTGGGGGGACGGGTCCTGACTGTTGTTTGTGCGTATGCACCAAACAGCAGTTCAGCGTATCCACCCTTTTTGGAGTCCTTGGAGGGGGTCCTGGAGAGCGTTCCCGCTGGGGACTCCATCATTGTGCTGGGGGACTTCAATGCTCACGTGGGCAATGACAGTGAGACCTGGAAGGGCGTGATTGGGAGGAACGGCCCCCCCCGATCAGAACCTGAGCGGTGTTCTGTTATTGGACTTCTGTGCTCATCACGGATTGTCCATAACGAACACCATGTTCAAACATAAGGGTGTCCACATGTGCACTTGGCACCAAGACACCCTTGGTCGCAGTTCGATGATCGACTTTGTGGTCATGTCATCGGACTTGCGGCTGCATGTCTTGGACACTCGGGTAAAGAGAGGGGCGGAGCTGTCAACTGATCACCACCTGGTGGTGAGTTGGCTCCAATGGTGGGGGAAGATGCCGGTCCGACGTGGCAGGCCCAAACGTATTGTGAGGGTCTGCTGGGAACGTCTGGCGGAATCCCCTGTCAGAAGGAGTTTCAACTCCCACCTCCGACAGAACTTTGCTCATGTTCCGGGGGAGGCGGGAGACATCGAGTCCGAGTGGACCATGTTCCGCGCCTCCATTGCTGAGACGGCCGACCGGAGCTGTGGCCGTAAGGTGGTTGGTGCCCTTCGTGGCGGCAATTCCCGAACCCGTTGGTGGACACGGTTTTGGCCTGTAGGACTCCTGAGGCAGCTGATGGGTACTGGCTTGCCAAGCGGAATGCAGCTTTGGTGGTCGCTGAAGCAAAAACTCGGGTATGGAAGGAGTTCAGTGAGGACATGGAGAAAGACTTCCGGACGGCTTCGAGGAAATTCTGGTTCACCATCCGGCGTCTCAGGAGGGGGAAGCAGTGCACCATCAACACTGTGTATAGTGGGGATGGGGCGCTGCTGACCTCGACTTGGGACGTTGTGAGCCGGTGGGGAGAATACTTTAAAGACCTCCTCAATTCCACCAACACGCCTTCCCATGAGCGAGCAGAGTCTGGGTTCTCTGAGGCGGGCTCTCCTATCTCTGGGGTTGAGGTCACCGAGGTGGTTAAAAAGCTCCTCGGTGGCAAGGCCCCGGGGTTGGATGAGATTCGCTCTGAGTTCCTCTGGATGGCTCTGGATGTTGTAGGGCTGTCCTGGTTGACACGCATCTGCAACAACGCGTGGACATCGGGGACAGTGCCTCTGGATTGGCAGACTGGGGTGGTGGTCCCCCTTTTTAAGAAAGGGGACCACCACCCCAGTCCCCCTTCTTAAACCCTCCGGTGCCCCTTTTTAAGAAGGGGGACCGGAGGATGTGTTCCAACTACAAGGGGATCACACTCCTCAGCCTCCCTGGTAAGGTCTATTCAGGGGTGCTGGAGAGGAGGGTCTGTCAGGAAGTTGAATCTCAGATTCAGGAGGAACAGTGTGGTTTTCGTCCTGGCCATGGAACAGTCGACCAGCTCTACACCCTTGACAGGGTCCTTGAGGGTGCATGGGAGTTCGCCCAACCAGTCTACATGTGTTTTGTGGACTTGGAGAAGGCGTTCGACCGTGTCCCTCGGGGGGTCCTCTGGGGCGTGCTTCGGGAGTATGGGAGTATGGGATACCAAACCCCCTGATACGGGCTGTTCGGTCCCTGTACGACCGGAGTCAGAATTTGGTCCGCATATCGGGCAGTAAGTCGGACTCGTTTCCGGTGAGGGTTGGACTCCGCCAAGGCTACCCTTTGTCACCGATTCTGTTCATAACTTTTATGGACAGAATTTCTAGGTATTACATCTCTGCTTTTTGCAGATGATGTGGTTCTGTTGGCTTCATCAAGCTGTGACCGCCAACTCTCACTGGAGCAGTTCGCAGCCGAGTGTGAAGCTGCTGGGATGAGAATCAGCACCTCCAAATCTGAGACCATGGTCCTCAGTCGGAAAAAGGTGGCGTGCCCTCTCCAGGTCGGGGATGAGATCCTGCCCCAAGCAGAGGAGTTCAAGTATCTTGGGGTCTTGTTCACGAGTGAGGGAAGAATGGAACGGGAGATCGACAGGCGGATAGGTGCAGCGTCTGCAGTGATGCAGACTTTGTATTGATCCGTTGTGGTAAAGAAGGAGCTAAGCCGAAAGGCGAAGCTCCCGATTTACTGCTCGATATACGTTCCTTCCCTCACCTATGGTCACGAGCTGTGGGTTGTGACCGAAAGAACAAGATCCCGGATACAAGCGGCCGTTTCCTCTGCAGGGTGTCCGGGCTCTCCCTTAGAGAAAGGGTGAGAAGCTCGGTCATCCGGGAGGATCTCAGAGTAGAGCCGCTGCTCCTTCACATCGAGAGGAGCCAGATGAGGTGGCTCGGGCATCTGATTCGGATGCCTCCCGGATGCCTCCCTGGTGAGGTGTTCCGTGCATGTCCCACCGGGAGGAGACCCCGGAGACGACCCAGGACACGCTGGAGAGACTACATCCTACGGCTAGCCTGGGAACGCCTCGGGATCCCCCCGGAAGAGATGGATGAAGTGGCTGGGGAGAGGGAAGTCTGGGCGTCCCTGCTAAAGCTACTGCCCCCGCGACCCGTCCTTGGCTAAGCGGTAGAAAATGGATGGATGGAAAAATGCAATCTACTTCCTTCCTTGACAGAGTCTCCACGCGGTGGAGGGTCATATCATGGTGAATTTTCTGCCCACCATCCTCAACCAGCTGTTTTGTGTCCTCACCAGGGCCTCACATGAAGATGTGGCTGTCAATGTGACAAGGTGAGGTCACAACCATGAGGACAATGGTCTACGCAACACTTTTGTATCCCATTTAACAATATGTCGATCTATTTTTCTTTAGGGTAATGGTGCACATTGTAGCACAGTGCCATGAAGAGGGGCTTGAGCGTTACCTGAGGTCTTATGTCAAGGTCGCTATGTGTCTTGTGGATACAATTACAGTGTTAACACTGGCTATGTTTTCTCCAATAAAACGCAGCATCTTTTTTGTTTGTTTTTCCTTTTCACAGTTTGTCTTTAAACCAGAGCTTTATTCCTCCAACAATGTAAGAAACATTCATGAGGAGCTGACAAAAGCCATGACAGCAATTCTGAAGCCATCCACTGATTTCCTAACAAGCAACAAGCTGTTGAAGGTAACTCACATTCATGGTTAGCACTACTTTAAAAGCGTGCTTTGAAACATCCTCAAGTATAAATAATTGTTGCTTTAAAGCAATGGTTCTCAACTGTCCTCACCCTTCGACCCGCATATTCCGATTGTTGCAGTCACTATCCACTTTTATAGAAGTTAAAATATTTTTTGTTTTGTTTAGAAATGGCTTCTTTATATTTTTAAACCCTGTTTCAAATGAGTTCGACATACCACTAAAAGCACATTGCTAGCCATGACGCCCACTAGCTAGAGGCTGAGCTGCAGTATTTGTTTACAGAGTAAACTAGTGACTAGAGCACAAGTGAGTAACATTTCCTGTCCTATACCTATTATGTTCCATGTACTGTACCGGAAATATTAGAATATCAATACATGTAATTTCTTAGTAGCTGTGCGCAACCCTCCCAAAGTGGGTTCATGACCCACTTTTGGGTCCCTACCCACCAGGTGAGAATCACTGCCTTCAAGCATGTGGAAGTGCAAAGACAACGGTCTGATTAACTAATATGTTTCTAAGGATTTTCTTAGATAGGTTAAATGAGTTTTCTGACATTCTTAAACAAAAAACATTAGAATGATACATTAAAAAGGAAGTGGAACTAAAAATTAATGTGCCAACATGTTTTTTTTTTGCCACAAGACTCTCTCTATAGGTGTGGACTTTATTGACATTTAAGCTACTGTAGTAAATATAAATAGACAGTAATATAAAAATACAAGCAAATAAACCAAGCTGATGAATGTATACAATAAAAGTGACATTTTCCATGTTAAAATGTTTTTAGTAACAGATCTTACTTTGCGTTACAGCACTCGTGGTACTTCTTTGAAGCGTTGGTCAAATCAATGGCTCATTATCTCATAGAGAGTTGTAGAGTCAAGGTAGGTCTTTTTTCAGTTGTTCTTCAGACCCTCTCCCACATTCCAAGTGGAAACTGTAGTTCTTTTTTTCTTGTCCTGGTCCAGCTATCAAGAAACCAACGTTTTTCTGCCTCCTTCTACCATGCTGTCGAGAGCTTGGTCATTATGCTGATGCCTCACATCACCCAGAAATACAAGGACAACCTGGATGCGGCACGCAATGCTAATCACAGCCTAGCAGTTTTCATTAAAGTTGGTTTCACACCTTGAATTTGCAATAAAGCATCCCCCTTTTTCGATATTCCCAACTGGACTGGGGTCGTTCTGTCAATGTTGCACACAATGCCTTCTTCATACTTCTGTACATTGACTAGCATTATTTCTATTTTTCCATCAGCGGTGCTTCACCTTTATGGACCGTGGTTTTGTGTTCAAGCAGATCAATAACTATGTGAACTGCTTCATACCTGGCGACCCCAAGGTTTTGAAATACAGTTCTTTTTTACTTAAAATGTTACAAGCTCCCTCAAGCTACACAAGTTAAATTGTCCCTGATTTTTCTTCCAGACTTTGCAAGAGTTTAAGTTTGAGTTCCTGAGAGTTGTGTGCAACCATGAGCATTACATCCCTCTCAATCTTCCAATGCCAGTTGGAAAAAGCCGCATACACAGGTTTCAAGGTAAGCTTGATTATTTATTCGTCTCGCGATCCAGATTTCTTTGAGCTGGAGTTAACTTGCTGTTTATAGATTTTCAACTGGACTACTCCCTGACTGATGACTTCTGTCGAAACCACTTTCTGGTGGGTCTGCTGCTGAGGGAGCTGGGGAGCGCGTTACAGGAGAGCCGAGAGATTCAGCAGATCGCCATCCAGGTGCTGAAGGGGCTGATGGTTAAACACGCATTTGATGACCGCTATGCTGCCAAAGTGAGTGTCCAGCTCGTACGTTAGTCTCATTTAGTAGTCAGACTAATAGGTAATAAACCGATCATATTATTTGATTCGGCCAGCTTTTACACACTTTGTATGAGATTTTATTTGAAGACTAATTTAAATTAGTATTACTCTAATTACAGAAACAGGGTTTCAAATCAATGCTAATGTTAGTTTTTTTTCTTCTTGGGAGTACGTGCTAGGTGTATTAGCTGCTATGCTAACTGTTCATGTCTACCTCTAGATGGTGTAAATGTTGAGAGATAACTTCAGTGCACGATTACTACTGTTTGAAAATATGTTTATCATAAAACAAAATGTTTTAACAGTTACAAGGATGTCATCAACAATATAAAACTCATTTTATCTGTTATATTTGATATATATATTGGTCAATAAGAGGGAGGAACGAGAGAAACATCCATTCATCCATTTTCTGCACTGGTTATCCTCAGTAGGGTCGCGGGCATGCTGGAGCCTATCCCAGCTATCTTCGGGCGAGAGGCGGGGTACACATTGAACTGGTCGCCAGCCAGTCGCAGAGCACACATAAACATACAACCATTCACACCTACAGGCAATTTAGAGTCTTCAGTCAACCTACCATGCATGTTATTGGGATGTGGGAGGATTCCGGTGTACCAGGAGAAAACCCAGGCAGGCACGGGGAGAACATGCAAACGCCACACAGGCGGGGCCGGGATTTGAACCTCGGTCCTCAGAACTGTGAGGCAGATGTGCTAACCAGTCGTACACCGTGCCGCCCACGAGAGAAATAATAATAAATAAATAAATAAATAATATTTAGGAATCACTACAACTACAGTTACAGTTAGTCTCAGGAAAAGTATAATTTACACATCAAGTGCATGTTTTTGTGTTTTGTGCATTGATTATTTGAAAATTTTCATGGAGGGGAAGGGGTGTTCGCCAGAAAATATTCTCCAATTCTGGAATGACCTATATATGAACCTCCATTCCAGAGCTATCAGGCCAGACTTGCCACACTCTACCTGCCCTTGTTTGGCCTACTGCAGCAGAACACCCACAGACTGGAAAGCAAGGAGTTTGTCCTTCCAAGTCACCAAAAAGTAAGCGTGACATCTGGCGGTATAATAGAATATTGCAGTTACAAGCACAGTGGCATTTCAGACTTAAAAACGAAGAGCTCTTTTCCAAAATGCAATAAAACAATTTGATTCTCCATCCATGATCCATCCATCCATTTTCCACACCGCTTGTCCACATTGGGGTGCAAAAATTCTACAAATATTCATACATGTTCTATACATTATATTTTCTACTGTTAAAAAAACTAATTTAAATAGAGTGTACACACTCACCATGTAGGAGCATGGAAAGAGTGATCATTTTGAAACTTGGCCATTTGTCTTGTTTTGGAAAAATAAAAAATGACTCAGAATGATAGTTTTCGTTCCCTTTTATTTTGCAGAACCCGCGGGAGGACTTGCTGGTGGTGAACTCACTGGTGACCCCGCAAAAGCATAGCACTTACATAGACAAAGATGTTTTCGGAGCAAGTGAGTTCCTTCAACAACATTTCACCAAAGATTCACTGTACCATCTGGGAATAGCTCCACACAAGGATGTTACTGCTTTCGTACCTTGTACCAACCACTTCTATAGCTTTGGGAACATACTAACATCTGTGCCAGTTTGGCTCTGGAAATGATACAAACAGTTACTGGGGAGTAATATACAGCAAATACAGACCCTTTACAAAGTTTATTGATTTCCATAATCCCATTCAAAAAGTAAAACTTTAATAGATTATAAATTCAGGGCCCACAATTTAAACAATTTCAAGTATTTATTTGCTTATTTTTACATCATTTGGGATTCCAGCTCATAAAACCCACAAAATCAGGAATTCAAAAAATTAGAATACTGTGAAGAAATCAGCCCAAAATTTGCAGGCCATAAATGTTTTAAACTGAGTGTCACACACGAATCATCTACTAAACTCAAAGCACCTGCACAGGTTTGCCCAAGTATTGCTTCAGTTTGGTTCAATTGTCTCAGTTGGGTTCAATATGGGGAAGACTGCAGACTTGACAACTGGCCAGAAGACCATCATTGATACCCTCCATAGGACTGTAAGCCACAAAAGTTCATAGCTAAGGAGGTTGGCTGTTCACAGAGTGCTGTCTCCAAGCAGGAGAAGATGCAAATGCAAAAGAGATGACAGTGTGCTTCAGCGGATTATAAAACAGAGAAGATTCAAGAATCTAGCAGAGATCCCGAAAGAGTGGAATGAGTCGGGAGTCACAGCTTCAAAAACCACCACATTCAGATGCATGCGGGAGATGGGCTACAACTGTCGGGATCCTCGGGTCAAGCCACTTCTGAGCCTGAGCCAACGTAAGAAGCGTCTCAACTGGGCCAAGGAGAAGGACTGGACTGTTGGCCAGTGGTCTAAGGTCCTCTTTTCCAGTGAAAGTAAAGCATGCCTTTCATTCAGGAATCAAGGTCAAAGGATTTGGAGGAAGATAGGTGACGAACAGAACCCAAGCTGCTTAAGGTCCAGTGTGAAATATCCACAGTCAGTCATGAGTTGGGGTGCAAAGTCCAGTGCCGGTATTGGTAAACTCTGCTTTCTTAAATCCAAGCTCACCGCAACAGTCTACCAAAATGTTTTAGAGGACTTCATGATTCCTTCTGCTGAGGATAGAGATGCAGATTTCATCTTCCAGCAAGACCTGGCCCCTGCCATACCGCCAGAAGCACCAAAACCTAGTTTGTTGGCCATGCCATCACAGTGCTTGACTGGCCAGGCAACTCACTGGATCGAAATCCAATTGAGAATCTGTTGGGGTATTATCAAGAGGAAAATGAGGGGCACCAGACCTAATAACAGGTCAAGAACTGACAACAAGCATCAAAGAAATCTGGGCATCCGTAACTCCCAGGCAATGCCACAGGGTGATTGTCTCAATGTCACGGCTCTTCAGTGATTAAATCAAAGGGATTCCCAACAAAGTATTGATTAACACATCGTTTTTGAAAGTACCACATTTTGATTGATTTAATGTGACCCTAATTTCTTTCTTTTTTTTTCTACAAAAACTGAGAAATAAATGGTGATTTCTTCACAGTATTCCAATTTTTTGAATTCCTGATTTCATGGGTTTTATGAGCTGGAAGTCCAAATTATGTAAAAATAAACCAATAAATACTTGAAATTGTTTAAATTGTGGGCCCTGAATCTATAATCTATGAAAGTTCAACTTTTTAAATGGAATTATAGAAATAAACTTTTACATGATATTAAATTTTTTTTGGAAAGGGTCTGTATATCTTTTAAATTTGACACAGCACAGAGAAGAGTGTTGTTAACAACCCTGTCAACTTTGAATGATGAAAAAGATGGGGTATGAGAATTGAGATTTCAAAATTGTGAAAAATCAAGCCGTTGTCTCCACTCTCGCCACCAGCTAGCTTGAAAGCTAACAGGCTTCTGAGGCTCCTTTTGACCAGCAGACAGGAGCCAAGCTCATCCATGGCGTCACTTCCTTGCTTGGGAATTCAAATAACGACACCGTGCTGTTCTGTAATTGTGGCATCCAGAGAAGATAATTTTGTGGGGGTGCAGGCATAGCTAGCTAGCGAACTGCAAGCCATGGCAGAATGGGCCTAATAATAAATAACTCTAAGGCGCTCAGCTCTTATATAGTGTGTCAGGTTCAAGACACCTAAAACACTTGTAAAAAACAAGACAGACACCGAGGCAGTTCCGTTTTCAGACTTGCAAGGAGAAACGGACGAGAGTGTGTTTAGTTACAGTCTCTATACCGCTCTGAGTTCACTCTGTCCGTCCCCTCTCTTTTTATTTCCTTTTGGGCAGTTCCTAGTTACACAGCTGTTGCTGCTATAAAGTTGGGGGAGCACGTAGCAGCATCGTAAACAATCACATATATGACTCTTTGTGGAGATGTGTTCTTCCTCAGGGTTGATTGCTTCAAACTTTGACTTCTGACCGCAAAATGTTCCAGCCGCTATCTTTTTGATGAGGGCCCAGTCCTCTTCACAGACGTCAACTTTTATGATACAATCAACATACTGCTAAATGCATGCTTTGAAAATACTATAAGAGTAAATATGGGATAACAATGTACTTTTATTCTAACATAGTGGCCTCACTGGGTGCGGTTTTAGCTCCCTAACCCCCCCTCCCCCCCAAAGAAATTAGGAAAACTGAAGTGGTGAAAAACTGTTCAATGCTCTCTCTTCACAATTAAGTACAACATATAGTAGTTCTCTGTTTTTGCACGTTTTCAGCAATTCAAACATTTATAAGAAACAAATCTCTGAATTCACTCTACAGGGTCTTTAAGAGTAGTTTTTCTGGATGAAACAAGTGGACTCATTTAATTCTGATAATTACCATACACTCACAGATAATAGTACATATTCAAACTTTTGGCCCACAATGTTTTATCGGTGGGCTGCCTCAAAGGGTCCCTCTTATAGCTTGGGAACATACGTAAATTTTTTCACTGTGTGAAATGTACACATTTTTCCAAAAATCAGGAGCTCTATGCGTGTACTGCATATTCTACCCTGAGGAAAAAACCTGAGTAAGAAGGCTGATATTCCAAGATACAGACTTACTGTAAATGCAGCTGTGCACTAACCCTGATTTGTCAGCGGAGCCTCTCCTCACAACTCCACTCCCAATGTTGGTCCAGTTCACATTGCAGACTCCAGAAGCTCCCTGGTTTCCACCGACTCTGAAAGCAGCCTGCTGGACAAGAGTTATGACAGGGCACACTCCCAGGAGAAGGTAGACACATGAATAACACACTGCATTTTTATTTTTGTTTAAGACTCATATTAGAAAATTTTCATTAGATTTCTTTGCACTTCAACTACCATACATCTTGTGCACAAAGCCTCCGTTCCCCTTCCTCTCCAACGTATCAACACCCCAAGGAGAAATGTAGGAGTCACTGACTGGTGACCTGTCACCTCAAGTCAGTTGGGATACAGAGGTAGTGGAACCATGGGGCACTGGGTGCACGTAACACACTTTTCACCCTATGTGCCCCTATGTGTGTGATGTGCCTCTTTGCTCCATTACATTCCAGAAAGCAAATTAACAAAAGCCAACACACTTTTACATTTCAGGAAAAATAACAAAAGCTGAAACACTTTTACATTTCAGAAAACACATTAACAAAAGCAGAAACACTCACAAAACACGAAACAAACCCGGAAAGGAATTTCACAGACATTTTTAAATATCCTCCTTGCCCTTTTTTCGGCAAGACCCGCCCCACTTCAACATGATTGGCTCCTGCATCGCGGGTAGGGTAGGCTATGCAGATGTAACGATCCCAGCTATCCATTTTCTGGACCGCTTTTCCTCACTCGGGTCGCGGGCGTGCTGGAGCCTATCCCAGCTAACTGCGGGCAAGAGGCGGGGTACACCCTGAACTGGTCGCCAGCCAATTGTAGGGCACATATAAACAAACAACCATTTGCACTCACATTCATACCTCCGGACAATTTAGTCTTCAATCAACCTACCTTGCATGTTTTTGGGATGTGGGAGGAAACCGGAGTGCCCAGAGAAAACTCACGCAGGAGAACAAGCAAACTCCACATAGGTGAGGCCGGGATTTGAACCCTGGTCCTCAGAACTGTGAGGAAGATGTGCTAAGCAGTCGCCCACCGTGCCGCATGTCCATCCCAAATATAATAACAAAACTGCATTTCCATCCCAAATATGATTAAAAAAACAAAAAACAAAGAAGTTTGTTATGGTTTGGTTTAGGACTAGGGTTGGGGTTAGGGCAGTTTAGGAGGAGTTAAGGTTAGGATTATGGTGGTTAAGGTGGTTGAATATTTTCCTTGGAAACTTGTAGCAAATGTGCTGCATCTTTAGTTTTTACTACTACTTGTGGGCTTCGAGTAAAATTCTATTCCTGTCTAAAGAATACATTGTCTGACTTTCTCACAACTGGCTGTAGTTTACTTTCTCACTCTCTATGTATCAGAACCAGTCTGCTTCATCTTTGGGAAGCGCTGTGCTGAGTTGCAACAAAATGGACCGAGACGAGAGCAAAAACCTGCTCATGTGCTTTTTGCATATCCTTAAGAGCATGTCAGAAGGTATGTGCATTTCTTTGTAGTAATACTGTATCACTGTTTACTGGAAATTACAATTCCCTCAGAAATTGTGTGTGAATGTTGTGGGCAGTGTTGACACAGTTACCTTGAAAAAGTAACTTAGTTACTTTACTATTACTTGATTTCAAAAGTAACTAAGTTAGAAAAAAGTAACTTTTTAGTTACTTTCAGCAGCTGTCAAGTGGCAGGAATAGCACTTATCCACAGTACAAAAAAGCATTAGCTTAACCGTACCCATTACTTGGTAATGTACGACACACAAGTTACAGAATTATGTCATCAACATGGAAATAACTTAAATATGAGTGTAGTTGAAGCCACATTAAATGAGCAACTTAGAGCAGACTTGCCAAATAGCCACTTAAATATAAACAAGCACACCATTCTCAGTACACTTCTTTAAAGACTCTTGATAGACAGACAGACAGACAGACAGACAGACAGAGACACAGACTGCAGCAACCCTGCTGATTGACTGGGGGTCCATGAAGGCAACTGTGTGCGTGTGTGTGTGTGCGCGTGCTCATAGTGTACAACGAACCTTAGTATTGTCCTCTTTAGAGAAACTCGAGTTAGTGACTGTATTTCCAGTTGAAGTATGCCAGTCCCTCTTCAGAGTCGTCAGCGTCCATTGTGTTAGCGCCGGTGGCTGCTCGGGTACACGTGAGTTGACCATGTGCGGAAAACGAGCAATACGTAATGTGACGTCTTTGCCCCAGACGGCTCCGTTTATAAATATTTCGCCTTTTTTCGATATTGTAGTTAGTCGTCCTGTACATGTTAGTTATGGATAGTTAAGAATATAGTGTGTTTCGCCTGTTTTGTTCCCAAGTACTGTTGATTATGAATGATAAATATCTGTTGCCTGAGCATAAATAGCATAGTTTGATATCAAAAGCATGTCAAGCTCTGGTTCTCGTGAACAAAAAAGTAACTATTGGCAGCTAAACCAAAGTAACTGTAATCTCCATCCATCCATCCATCTATTTTCTACCGCTTATCCGAGGTCAGGTCGTGGGGGCAGTAGCTTTAGCAGGGACGCCCAGACTTCCCTCTCCCCAGCCACTTCATCCAGCTCTTCCGGTGGGATCCCGAGGCGTTCCCAGGTCAGCCGAAGGATGTAGTCTCTCCAGCGTGTCCTGGGTCGTCCTTGGGGTCTCCTCCTGGTGGGACGTGCCCTGAACACCTCACCAGGGAGGCGTCTGGGAGGCATCCGAATCAGATGCCCCAGCCACCTCATCTGGCTCCTCTCGATATGGAGGAGCAGTGGCTCTACTCTGAGATCCTCCCGGATGACCGAGCTTCTCACCCTATCTCTAAAGGAGAGCTCGGACACCCTGCGGAGGAAACTCATTTCGGCCGCTTGTTCTTGATCTTGTTCTTTCTGTCACGACCCACAGCTCGTGACCATAGGTGAGGGTAGGAACGCCTGTTGAGCTCCCGTTCCATTCTTCCCTCCGTCGTGAACAAGACCCCAAGATACTTGAACTCCTCCACTTGGGGCAGGATCTCAGGAGAGGGCACGCCACCCTTTTCCAACTGAGGACCATGGTCTCAGATTTGGAGGTGCTGATTCTCATCCCTGCTGCTGCGAACTGCTCCCATGAGAGTTGGAGGTCATGGCTTGATGAAGCCAACAGAACCACATCATCTGCAAAAAGCAGAGCTGCAAAACTGAGGCCACCAAATCGGACTCCCTCTACGCTTCAGCTGCGCCGAGAAATTCTGTCTAAAAAAGTTATGAACAAATTCAGTGACAAAGGGCAGGCTTGGCGGAGTCCAACCCTCACCGGAAACGAGTCCGACTTACTGCCGGATATGCGGACCAATCTCTGACTCTGGTCGTACAGGGACCGAACAGCCCGTATCAGGGCGTTCGGTACCCCATACTCCCGAAGCACCCCCCACAGGACCCCCTGAGGGACACAGTCGAACGCCTTCTCCAAGTCCACAAACCACATGTAGACTGGTTGGGCGAACTCCCATGCACCCTCGAGGACCCTGCCAAGGGTGTAGAGCTGGTCCACTGTTCCACGGCCAGGACGAAAACCACACCGGTCCTCCTGAATCTGAGATTCAACTTCCTGACTGACCTTCCTCTCAACCCCTGAATAGACCTTACCATGGAAGCTGAGGAGTGTGATTCCCCTATAGTTGGAACACACCCTCCGTTCCCCCTTCTTAAAATGGGGATCCACCACCCCAGTCTGCCAATCCAGAGGCACTGTCCCTGATGTCCACGCGATGTTGCAGAGGCGTGTTAACCAGGACAGCCCTACAACATCCAGAGCCTTGAGGAACTCCGGGGGAATCTCATCCACCCCCGGGGCCACCGAGGAGCTTTTTAACCACCTCGGTGACCTCAACCCCAGAGATAGGAGAGCCAGCCTCAGAGAACCCAGACTCTGCTCCCTCATGGGAATGCGTGTCACTGAAATTGAGGAGGTCTTTGAAGTATTCTCCCCACCGGCTCACAACGTCCCGAGTCGAGGTCAGCAGCGCCCCATCCCTGCTATACACCGTGTTAATGGTGCACTGCTTCCCCCTCCTGAGACGCCGGAGGGTGGACCAGAATTTCCTCGAAGCCGTCCGGAAGTCTTTCTCCATGGCCTCACCGAACTCCTCCCATGCCCGAGTTTTTGCTTCAGCGACCAGTGCTTTGTATGGTACCTCACCTAGGACCTGTTTGCCATGGATGACCGTCACATGGACATAAAGCCCCAGACAACTTAGCTCCTAGGATCTTTGGGACACACAAACCCCTCCCCCACGATAAGGTGATGACTCAAGGAGGGGTAACTGTAATCTGACTACTCTAATATAAGAAGTAACGCGATAGATTACTCATGACGTCACCGGACCACAATTTTGAGTAACGCGTTACTCAAAAAATGCGTAACACATGACCGGCATCTTTGGTTGAGGGATGCTGTTGCTAAACTGAAATCCCAAAGAAATTGAAGATAGTGGATATGCAGTATTCCATCTGTGAGCGGAGTATGACCACATCTGATTTGGGGCAGAATATATGGATATGTGCGTAATGTGGTGTGCTGGTCATATTGAATACACCACACCATGCAAGAGCAATAACAACACACATTGCAATTTTTTACTCGTCATGTGTGGGGTCACAACATAAGGGGTACTGTTTATTACACCTTGCTTTTGTCACTCTTAGATGCCCTTTATGCATACTGGAAAAAAGCATCATCATCTGAGCTAATGGACTTTTTTACACTCTTAGAGTAAGTATGAAGCTATAGCATACAATAGTGTGAAGAAGTGGTTATGTGAACACCCAGATCTCATGTTTTATTTAATTTGGTCCTATTTGCAGAGTCTGTCTTCATCAGTTTAGATACATGGGGAAGCGAGTCGTTGTCAGGTGGAGTAAAAGTTTTTAGTAGCTGTGAAAATTAATAAAATGTACAGTGAAAAAGTATTTGCCACCTTCTCAAGTTCATATTGCATTGTTTCCCCACTACAATGTTTAAGATCATCAAACAAATATCAGTGGAAGACACCTCAAGTAAACATAAAATGCAGTTTTTAAATGGTGATGTGACTTTATTTATGTAGGAAAAAGGGGGCCATTACGTTTTCACACATGGCCAGGTAGCTATGAATATTTTTTTCCCCTTAATAAATAAAGTCACATCACCATTTAAAAACTGCATTTTATATTTACTTGAGGTGCCTTTGTCTGATATTTACATTTGTTTGATCATCAAACAAAGTGGGGAAACTACAGTATGCAAAAAAACTAATAATTTGAGAAGGGGGCAAATACTTTTTCACAGCACTTTATCATTTTCTGAATAAACAAACATTTTCTTTGAGTCTTTGAATCATTTTGCTTTGTCTGCCATCCTTACTGCTACTGGCAAACTATTCATTCGGTTAATGTGGCCCTTAACCACTCCCGCATGGGTAAGAGTCTGCAACCTTTGCATCATGCTTCTTTTTATTACAACCCCAATTTCAATGAAGTTGGGACGTTGTGTTAAATATAAATACAATACAATATAATACAATGATTTGCAAATCATGTTCGACCTATATTTAATTGAATACACTACAAAGACAAGATATTTAATGTTCAAACAATCACAAAGCAAAAAATCATTAAGAATTTCATGGCTGCAACACGTTCCAAAAAAGCTGGGACAGGGTCTCCGTTGTCTTATTTTACGCTCCATAATGCGCCACACATTTTCAATGGGAGACAGGTCTGGACTGCAGGCAGGCCTGTCTAGTACCCAGACTCTTTTACTACGAAGCCACGCTGTTGTAACACGTGCAGAATGTGGTTTGGCATTGTCTTGCTGAAATAAGCAGGGGCTGAAATAAGCAGGGGCGTCCATGAAAAAGACGTTGCTTGGATAGCAGCATATGTTTCTCCAAAACCTGTATGTCAATTTCCAAAAACAATTTGAAATGTGGACTCGTCGGACCACAGAACACAGATAAGCCGGCGGTGTTTCTGGGTTCGGTGATAAATGGCTTTTGCTTAGCATAGTAGAGTTTCAAGTTGCACTTACGGATGTAGCGCTGAATTGTATTTACTGACATTGGTTTTCTGAAGTGTTCCTGAGCCCATGTGGTGATATCCTTTACACATTGATGTCGGTTTTTGATGCAGTGCCACCTGAGGGATCGAAGGTCACGGGCATTCAATGTTGATTTTCGGCCTTGCCGCTTACATGCAGTGATTTCTCCAGATTCTCTGAACCTTTTGATGATGATATGGACCGTCGATGATGAAATCCCTAAATTCAATTTTACGTTGAGGAACATTGTCCTTAAACTGTTTGACTATTTTCTCACGCACTTGTTCACAAATAGGTGAACGCCCCATCTTTGCTTGTAAATGACAGCAATTTAGGGAAGCTCCTTAAATATCCAATCATGGCACCCACCTATTTCCAATTAGCCTGTTCACCTGTGGGATGTTCCAAACAGGTGTTTGATGAGCATTCCTCAACTTTCTCAGTCTTTTTTGCAACCTGTCCCAGCTTTTTTGAAAGGTGTTGCAGCCATAAAATTCTAAATGAATTATTATTTGCTAAAAACAATAAAGTTTATCAGTTTGAACATTAAATATCTTGTCTTTGTAGTGTATTCAATTAAATATAGGTTGAACATGATTTGCAAATCATTGTATTCTGTTTTTATTTGTTTAACACAATGTCCCAACTTCATTGGAATTGGGGTTGTCCATAATTTATTGATCATACCAAACATCTGATTTCAGTCGAAGCAAATTGACATCTTACGTATATTTGTTTTGCTGCCAACAGGAACCATGATGTGGCAATGCCTCTGGGTCCAGCAGATCGGAAGTCGTTAACTTTGCCTGTGTCTCGAAACAGGGCAGGGATCCTGCATGCCCGCTTGCAACAGCTTGGGACATTGGAGGTTTCACACTCACTCAACAACAGTAAGATTTTGCTGTCTTTTAACAATTGACACATACAGTCCAACACACCCACCCCCCAAAAAAAGAAACGTTTTTGACCAAGTATGTATACCAAGTACATCCACCATTTTGCCCAATTTGATTTTACAAAATATACAATAATCCAACCCAGCTATTTCTTTTCAAATTTCAGTGGCAGTTGCATATTCTACACTGAACAAATAAATATATGAACACAACACTTTTGTTCATGGGGTGACACGTCCGGTTAGTATGCTGGCCATGCAAGAACTGGGAAGTTTTCAGCTTCCAGGAATTGTGTAAAGATGAATGGCCCCAACATAGGGCCATTCATCATCATCCATCCATCCATCCATTTTCTGAGCCGCTTCTCCTCACTAGGGTTGCGGGCGTGCTGGAGCCTATCCCAGCCATCATCGGGCAGGAGGCGGGGTACACCCTGAACTGATTGCCAGCCAATCGCGGGGCACATACAAACAAACGTTCGCACACACATTCCTAAGGGCAATTTAGAGTCTTCAATTAACCTACCATGCATGTTTTTGGGATGTGGGAGGAAACCGGAGTGCCCGGAGAAAACCCACGCAGGCACGGGGAGAACATGCAAACTCCACACAGGCGGGGCCGGGGATTGAACCAGTCGTTCGCCATGCCGCCCATTCATCATCATGCTTGGCAAAATAGAGATGATTCTGATTCTGATTGTTGGATGAATGGCACAACTGATCAGTTCTACGTGAAGGAGTGGATGAGGAGGACATGATGTGTGTGTGAGGCAAATGTTGGTCACAACATATACTAACTGGTTTTTTAAACACCACCCCCTCAACCCTCCTCAGACTTCTCCAATACAATAAAATGTCACATTTACGAGTGGCCTTTTATTGTGGACAACCTAAGGCAGACCTGTGTGTTGTCTCATCTTAATCTGACACAAATATGAGGTGGATGAATCATTTTAGCATAGAAAAAGTCATAGCTCTTTGTGTTCTGCTCATGAAAATCGGAGCAAAAAAAGTGTTATGTTAATATTTTTGTTCAGTATACAATAGTTGTCAATGAGGAATTTTTTTTTGGCGCACAGGAAACGTAAACTATTATAGTCTAAGGTTCAGTACCAATATAAAACAAAGTAACACTCATACTGTATGTTGTTTCTCTAATCAAACAAGCTATCATACAACCCCAATTCCAATGAAGTTGGGATGTTAAACATAAATAAAAACAGAATCCAATGATTTGCAAATTATGTTCAACCTATATTCAATTGAATACACTACAAAGACAAGATATTTAATGTTCAAATTTATACACTTTATTGTTTTTAGCAAATAATCATTAACTTAGAATTTTATGGCTGCAACATGTTCCAAAAAAGCTGGGACAGGTGGCAAAAAAGACTGAGAAAGTTAAGGAATGCTCATCAAACACCTGTTTGGAACATCCCACAGGTGAACAGGCTAATTGGGAACAGGTGGGTGCCATGATTGGGTATAAAAGGAGCTTCTCTGAATTGCTCAGTCATTCACAAGCAAAGATGGGGCGAGGAACACTTCAGAAAACCAATGTCAGTAAATACAGTTCGGTGCAATATCCGTGAGTGAAACTTAAAACTCTACTATGCAAAGCAAAAGCCATTTATCACCAACACCCAGAAACGCCGCTGGCTTCTCTGGGCCCGAGCTCATCTGAGATGGACTGATGAAAAGTGGAAAAATGTTCTGTGGTCTGACGAGTCCACATTTCAAATTGTTTTTGGAAATTTTGGACGTCGTGTCTTCCGGGCCAAAGAGGAAAAGAACCATCCGGACTGTTATGGACGCAAAGTTCAAAAGCCAGCATCTGGGATGGTATGGGGCTGTCATAGTGCCAATGGCATAGGTAACTTACACATCTGTGAAGGCACCATTAATACTGAAAGGTACATACAGGTTTTGGAGAAACATATGCTTCCATCCAAGCAACGTCTTTTTCATGGACGCCCCTGCTTATTTCAGCAAGACGATGCCAAACCACATTCTGCACGTGTTACAACAGCGTGGCTTCGTAGTAAAAGAGTGCGGGTACTAGACAGGCCTGCCTGCAGTCCAGACCTGTCTCCCATTGAAAATGTGTGGCGCATTATATGAAGCGTACAATATGACAACGGAGACTCCGGACTGTTGAACAGCTGAAGCTGTACATCAAGCAAGAATGGGAAAGAATTTCACCAACAAAGCTTCAACAATTAGTGTCCTCAGTTCCCAAACATTTATTGAATATTGTTAAACGAAATGGTGATGTAACACAGTGGTAAACATGACCCTGTCCCAGCTTTTTTGGAACATGTTGCAGCCATACATTTCTAAGTTAATGATTATTTGTTTAAAACAATAAGGTTTATCAGTTTGAACATTAAATATCTTGTCTTTGTATTGTATTCAATTAAATATAGGTTGAACATGATTTGCAAATAATTGTATTCTGTTTTTATTTGTTTAACACAACGTCCCAACTTCCTTGGAATTGGGGTTGTATAATAATGGCAGCTCGAATTAATTACAATAACACTTATCTTCTTCCAAGAAACATTGGGTAATCAAGTCATGTCTCAGGAAGTATCACATAAATGGCTATAATAAATCCACAAAGACCTTGTGTTGTCATCAGTGTACTCCCATACAGAAGTCGATGTAAGCAGCCAATGTTTGCTGGAGGCCAACGTGTCCACAGAAGTCTGTTTGACTGTGCTGGACACACTGAGCATTTTCATTATGGGATTTAAGGTACAGTATTTATGGCGATGACTTGCAAATACATTGAATGCAACCCGTTTAAGGAAGGAACTTTTAAAGCAAAACAAGGAAACAAAAGAATTATGATAAATCATCTTTTTATGGGGAAAAAAAACTTAATTTAATTTCAATTGGAAAGCTAATTGAAACAAAAATACCCCTCCTACAGTATGTGGATATGACTGTGTTGAGAATTCACCCGTCAAAGTACCTTTGTCATTTTGTCACTGTATATAACTACACATCCAATGTGTTCACATACTGTATATTGTTTCCTCCCTCAGAGCCAGTTGAACTCAGATCTTGGCCACAATCCACTGATGAAGAAAGTATTTGAGGTGCATCTGTGCTTCCTGCAAATACCTCAGTCTGAGGCTGCTCTCAGGCAGGTCTTCACCTCACTGAGGACTTTTATCTACAAGGTGAACCATCTTGATTGGAATGGCAATTGGTATTTCAAACACATAATATGGGAAAATGCCTCTTTAATGAATTAATTAATGATTGCAACCCTAGCAACCCTTTAGTGCTCAGTGACTGTTTTTTTTTTGTCAATGTCTTTCTGTCTCCAAAGTGTTCTCTGTCAATTGACTGTCTGTTGTCGTACTAGAGCGGCTCCAACTACCGGAGACAAATTCCTTGTGTGTTTTTGGACATACTTGACGAATAAAGATGATTCTGATTCTGATTGGTTAATCAATCGCAGCTTGGGAAAGGCTTCTTAGTTCCTTCTCAATGCAGCATGGCTGTTTACACAAAGCGAGGTCTATAAAGCCATGCTTAGATGAATTTGGTGCAGAGGAACTTGAGAGCCCTGACCACAAGGCTAGTGAACACTTTTGAGATGTACTAAAATGGAGATTGGAGGATAGTGGGATTCTCTCTCAGATCCATCATGAGTGACCACAAATCCACAATTTCTTATTTTCCTGTAGGTGTAATGGCCTGGTGTTCTAATATATATGTAATTTTTTTATGTATCCTGTATCTAAAAGGGCTTTAGAATAGTGTCCCAGAAAAGTTCCAGGTCTGGTGTCACAAATGATACATTTCAAATCCAAACTACAAACTACATGTTTTCCCCTTCAAAGTAATCCCCCTGGAGTCTAGCACACTTTCCCAGGCTTCTCGGCGAAGCCTCCATGCACTCTTGGACGGATTCTTCCGGGATCCTCTGGAACTCCGTCCTCCTGGGAATCTTGATGTTGTCCACGTCTTCAAAACTGGTCCCTTTGATGACCCCCTTGAGTCTGGGAAAGAGGAAAAAAAATCACACAGAACCAGGTCAGTTGAGTAACGAGGTTGCACCAGCGGCACCATGTTCTTCTTGGCAAGGAACTATCAGATGCTCACAGCATTGTGTGGGGACACTGCCATAAGTTGTCCTACAGTTGCCTCACCGCTTCCCACGTATTGAACAAACCAAATGCAGCAGGATATTTTCGTAGACGTGCTAGTTGATGGTGTGGCCCGCACTGAAGGGGATTTAAATATATCTTTCGTGACACCAGTCTTGCAGCTTTTCTGACACAACTCGTATTTTGCAAGTTCCTACAAAATGTAATTTTCTCCCCCATCCTCTAGTTCCCCTGCGCGTTCTTTGATGGCCGGGCCGACATGTGTGCCTCCTTATGCTATGCGATCCTGAAGTGTTGCAACTCCAAGCTGAGCTCCCTCCGAAATGCCGCTGCCAATCTCCTTTACATTCTAATGAAGAGCAACTTTGACTACACCAGATGTAAATCGTTTGTCAGAACCCACCTGCAAGTAGGTATTGATGAAAATCATTCTTTGTTTGTCTGTCCAGTGTTTGAATCTCATATTTGTTTGCTCTGCATTCTGCTCAGGTGGTAATTGCTGTCAGTCAGCTGATTGCTGATGTCATCGGCATCGGTAGCACACGTTTCCAGCAGTCTTTATCGATCATTAACAATTGTGCAAATGGTGATGAAAGCATCAAGGTAATCGGTGGATTGGTGATGTCTAACACTTAAATTAAATCAGCTCTGTTTTTATGGCTTTGTACAGCAGATAAAAAAACAGGTGAACAAAGCACACAATCCCAGAGTACATGAGGTCCAGCCTCCTGCAGCATAAATAAAACAGTAGTCACGATTTTTACATCACATGAATTTCCTTTCACTTAGTTTAATTCAGCCCTGATTGGGTTACGACTAGTCCATGGCGTCCTCTGCCTTTCCCCCCAAAAGTCAGCTGGGATAGGCTCTAGCACACCTGCAACCCTAATGAGGATAAGCAAAATAGAAAATTGATGGCTGCAAGGATAGTTGAATTCATATCACTTTGCTGAACTTACAACCTCAATTCCAATGAAGTTGGGACGTTGTGTTAAACTTAAATAAAAACAGAATACAATGATTTGCAAATCATGTTCAACCAATATTTAATTGAATACACTACAAAGACAAGATATTTAATGTTCAAACTGATAAACTTTATTGTTTTTAGTAAATAATCATTAACTTAGAATTTTATGGCTGCAACACGTTCCGAAAAAAGCTGGGACAGGGTCATGTTTATCACTGTGTTACATCACCTTTTCTTTTAACAACATTCAATAAACATTTGGGAACTGAGGACACTAATTGTTGAAGCTTTGTAGGCGGAATTCTTTCCCATTCTTGCTTGATGTACAGCTTCAGCTGTTCAACAGTCTGGGGTCTCTGTTATCGTATTTTACGTTTACACAGCCCCATACCATCACAGATGCTGGCTTTTGAAATTTGCATCCATAACAGTCCGGATGGTTCTTTTCCGCT
Source organism: Phyllopteryx taeniolatus (assembly GCF_024500385.1). Classification (NCBI taxonomy): domain Eukaryota; kingdom Metazoa; phylum Chordata; class Actinopteri; order Syngnathiformes; family Syngnathidae; genus Phyllopteryx; species Phyllopteryx taeniolatus. The sequence continues at coordinate 27,640,410 of NC_084502.1, read as the reverse complement.
TTGGCCCGGAGGACACGACGTCCACATTTTCCAAAAACAATTTGAAATGTGGACTCGTCGGACCACAGAACACTTTTCCACATTGTATCAGTCCATCTTAAATGAGCTCGGGCCCAGAGAAGCCGGCGGCGTTTCTGGGTGTTGTTGATAAATGGCTTTTGCTTTGCATAGTAGAGTTTTAGGTTGAACTTATGGATGTAGCGCCGAACTGTATTTACTGACATTGGTTTTCTGAAGTGTTCCTGAGCCCATGTGGTGATATCGTTTACACATTGATGTCGGTTTTTGATGCAGTGCCGTCTGAGGGATCGAAGGTCACGGGCATTCCATGTTGGTTTTTGGAACGTGTTGCAGCCATAAAATTCTAAGTTAATGATTATTTGCTAAAAACAATAAAGTTTATCAGTTTTAACATTAAATATCGTGTCTTTGTAGTGTATTCAATTAAATATAGGCTGAACATGATTTGCAAATCATTGTATTCTGTTTTTATTTATGTTTAACACAACATCCCAACTTCATTGGAATTGGGGTTGTAATTTCAAATTAGCTCCCGTCACTTTATGTGGGTCACTTCACTTCACCAAATGCTAGTTCAGTTCATTTAGTTTTATTTAATTCATTATCTTGTCTTCAGTCCACAATCATTTCAAAGGAACCCATTTCACACAGTTGTCTTCCCTTTTAGCATACTTTTTTTTCTACTTCAGTTAATATAACGAACATGAGTGGACTAAAGCATATTGTATTACGAAATGAAGTTAGGTTAGGGTTATTTGACTTCTGTATACTTGACTGTAGTTAAGCGATGGCAATGCTGTGTTTTTTAGCATACTGCGTTCCCATCAGATGTGAAGGACCTGACCAAACGAATCAGAA